>NW_026728844.1:1361458-1596458 GCF_030272615.1 Cryptomeria japonica | reverse complement strand
GGCTATAGGTTAGGGGGGGTTCGGCTGAATAGATGGCATAATTGAATTCTGGTGTCTTTCTTGAATTTTAGAGTCCTCTCCACCCACGGAAGGTTCAATCAGCACCCCCTTTTTATTAATTCCGATCGAGGAGTAATGCAACGCTGGACCATCCCTCCGCCCTCTCTTTATTAGTTGAAACAGCAGCTGGCTTTGATGAGAAACGGTGGTGCGGGGTGGGTTAATTCGTGTATTAGCTGGCCATTGACTAGATTAGCAAAGAAACAACTCTTGCCTGGGGGTAGGAGTAGCTCCTCCCTCGTTAATTCATACTCCCAACCTCGTTAATGTTTATTTCCTGTCCGGGCAAGGGGCGAGTCATTCTTTCATCCAGCCACGGGTCCTCGCTAGAGAAGCAGGAAGGTTTATTCAAGCCGGATAGAAGTGAACAAATTGAACTAGTCTATCCGGCTAATCCCACACCCCCGGTTGGTTCTAAGGGCCCACTATCCCCGTAGGGCCAGCAGGGAGGAAGGCAAGCTTGACCGAGCGAGCAGAGGAATGAATGTTTGTAGTTGACCGAGCAGAGGAATGAATAGGCCAGAAGGATTGTTCTTCGCCCTGCTAATGGAAAGGATGGCACCCCCTCTTTGGATTGGCCTATCCTGCTAACAGAGTATTTGTTTCTATCCGCCTGAACCCCCGCCCATAGAATAGTAGGGGCATCCCCCCTATAATATTCCTCTCCCCTATAGATGTGTGTGTGCTTTCCCCCGTAGATGTGTGTGTGTGCTCTCCCCCATAGATGTGTGTGTGCTCACCGCTAACCAGCGGCAATGTTACGTATTTAAGTTGCTGCCTAGATAAAGCAAATAGGCTGTTGTGACCATTGCAGTTGCCCGTAGGGCGAGATACCCAACTATAATTGGAGGAGGGCTAGCCCCCTACAATCGAGCTACAATTATTATTGCTTTCTCGCAAGTTGATTAATGAACGCATTCCTCCCCGACCGAGTTGCTCGCCCGACCGAGTCGGCTGGGGGGAGGGCCCCCGGCTGGGGCGTCATTAATGAACGGCTCGCCCCTACGGGCTGATGCCATTATTCTAGCAGGTTAAGCAAGTGATTCTGTATATTATTAAGACCCAGCACCAGTACCAGGAGTAGATACAACACCAGCAGCAGAGCCAGTCCCCGGTGAATAACCAACGGCTCGAATATGCACATCTATAACGTGTTTGCACCGGAACAACTAAAGCAACAGGGTACATTCCCCCTTGTTCCTTTATGCACATTCTAGTATGCCTACCCGGCACCCAGGGCCATGCCTTACCTACTACCAAGAACAGAGGTAGGAAAGGCAGGAGCTTATCCGTAGCGAGCTTATCCATATCCATTCATTGTAAATAGAATATCCCAGTTCCATATCCACTTATAGTATAGACCCAGAGCGAAGGTGACGCCCCTGTACTAGTTTCATATCCGTGCACAGCAGGAGTAGATGTAGCATAGACTGTTGGAGACCCACCAGCGAAAGGTGATCCACCAGCATAAGTCGATCCAGCAGCCGTTGATTCTAATACCGTTCCAGATCCTACATTAGTATCAGATCCTACAGAGCCATAACCCCCACCAGCAGGCTTTCTCGCTCGCACCAAGAGCAAAGGCAGGGGCTTACGCTACAGTAGCAGGACCCCCACTAGCAAGAGCATAGCCAGTTGCAGTTGTTGCTTCAGCCGATTCTGATCTTGACTCTGTTGCCCACCCACAACAACGATAGGGCTAAAAACGATTGAGCTGTTGATGAGTGCCATCTATTGAATCCATCTATTCTATTGAAGCAGCACCAACAGCAGCAGGAGCCTATATATCGCAGGAGGCACAGGCTCCCAGTAAAGGCATCCGAGGTTGCATCTAAGCCTGAAGCAGTTGATCCAGTTCATGATGATCGTGATAGAGCCTATAGAATGGTAGGGGATCCTAGTGATAGGTATTCAGATTATGATGTTTGTGATCGTCTCGATCCATACCCATATACCGTAGCAGGGGCTTCAGTAGTAGTTCCAGGTCCAGATGAAGCCAAAGTCGATCCAGATCCAACAGCAGTAAATCCAGCAGCAATAGACCCAGTAGCATCATAGCTAGTCGTAGTAGATCCAGCCCTACTATTCTAAAGGGATCCAGTTGCTTATGAGTTTGACTCTTTTGACTCTGTTGTTTATGCAGCATCAGTAGCAGTTCCAGATTATCCAGCACCAGCAGATCCAGCAGCAGGACTGGTAGCAACACCAGCAGCAGATATAGAGACTCTAGATCCAGAGCCGGATGTTCAAGATACAGATCCGGATGTTCCAGATACGGATCCATACTCAGCAGCACCAGCTTCTCTACCGCCAGCAGGGGTGTTCAGGAGGGAGGAGATAGTTGTGGCAGCACCCCGTAGGGGTTCCAGGTCCAACAGTATATCCAGAAGTATAGCTAGTTGACTGAGCTGATGCCCTACTATCTATAGGGACCCAGTTGCTTAGCTTTAACCAGTTAGCCCCGTAGCAGATCGAGATCCTGAACCTATAGAGACAGTAGCCCCTCTGGCACTATTATTCATCAGAGGCGGAGGTTTCTTAGGTTGGGTCAGTAGTTGGTTAAGTAGTTCCAGAAGCGGCCCCCCCTTACGGTTCTAATTAAGGTGGGAGGATATAGTTGTATATGCACCGGTTCGAGATTCAAGTGCCAGAGCCCGGGGTGGGAGGGGGGCTATAGTTATAGTGGCCCCTATTGTTTTTATTGGCATAAGCATTTGACCGAGTTTACCCGGTTCCAGCCTATATCTCCCTCCCACCCGGGAGCCCCTACTATTCTAAGGGCCCTAAGGCGTCTCCTCCTCCCACCCACCCCCTACATCTCCCTCCCACCCAAGACGAATATGGTCGGTCGCGAACCCGGCTAATCCCCCCCACCCGGGAGGAGGCCACCCACCCTCCGGGAACTATAGTAGCAACTAGAGTTCCCACCCAACCCGGGAACATTAATATACCGTAAGCTCAATTATATTGGGGGGGAGGGAGCAATTATAATCTACCTCCCGGAACAACTAATCTACCTCCCGGCAATAGAATCGCCACCCGACTACCATAGCCCTACGGGGCGGGGCCCGTAAACTAATATACCGACTATCGAGTCCCCCCCTCCCGAACTATATCTCCCTCCCACCCGCAATTAGAATCCTCCCGGAACAATTCTAGTTATAGTTCTCCCTCCCACGGCCATAATTCCCCCCCGGGGGGGAGGGAATTGAACCTGCTGATCAACTTTTTGTCTATACGTAACATGGGAGGTTGGATATGCCCCCTATATCCTCCCACCCTACGGCTATCTATAATGTGCCGGGAGGGTCAAAATTTGAGGTAGGCTGGAGATTCTATAATTCCCTCCCACCGCCTGGGTGGGTGGGACTATAGATTTCCCGCTAGCCGACTATAATTCGGTGGGTGGGAGGAGCCCTACTATATCTATCGGTCTGGCTCACATGACTGCCTATAGTTGTTTTATGGCCGAGGGGTGGGAGGGAATTAAATAGCATTTAGCTAATACTGGATCTCGGAATTGAGGTTTTGCCTGGCTCACATGACTGCCTATAGTTGTTTTATGGCCGACCAATGACATCGTCCCTAATATACTTTAGATCTCGGTAGGGAGAGAGGGGAATGATCCCACCCGAACGAAGTCCTCAGCCCACTAGAATCGGTAGTTAAGTTTGCACCACGCTTTCAGCCAATGAAGGACAGGAAAGAAAGTAGCTCTATCCCACCGGATGCCGGTCGAGTAGGAGAAGCTGTAACGAACCAACAGCCCTTGTACTAGAATTATTATCGGTGAGCCCCTACTCTTCTATAGGCCACTTTCTATTATTTGCCCTATCTGAAGCTCAGAACCACTACCCCCGGAGTAGGCGGAGTAGGGTGATGGAATTTCTCTATATCGGGTGGAACTATATGGCGCAACCGGGCCCCTCCCACTACTCTATTTGAAAGCGATATTTGGAAGTTCCGCCACTACTAGAAAGTTATCCCACCCCCCAGACTAAATCTCCCGTCTAATCTTCGTTGATTATGCTACGTAACATGCCAACTCCTCGATATAGAACTATGAGCCCGAGGGAAGGGATAAATAATTGTCCTCCCAGGTCAAATAATTACCCGACTTTATTGATGCCGGTCGAGTACATTCCACGGCAGGCAGCGAATAGACCCATCCCAAAGCGCTAGGCCGGATCGATCCAAGGTAGAGGCGGCAGGAGGTTCCACTTTGTTTGGCCATCGGAAACAACTATTATGCTCGGATCGCCCCTCCCTTTCTCGATGGATGAACTATAAAGGAAGGGCCGGGTGGGAGGGGATTAGAGATAAAGATCCGATGGCCAAACAAAACAAATTCTACCGAGTGAGCGTACTATTAGTTCCCTCCCACTTTATTAATTAGCCTGCTAGAATAAGGAAGGGATTAGAACAATAGCTCCGCCCCTTTACAAATAGAACACTTTCTTGGGGGCCTATACATCGCCGCCCTACCTAACCTAGCCGTAGGGGTGGGAGGGAACAATAATAGGCATATACTGAAGCTACTATAGGAACTAGCTTTTATTCTGTTCCTTCCTGCTACTATACTTCGGGAGGAACACAAAATATTCCATGCTCACCACCCCACACTTTCATATTATTGCAATTCACAAGTAGCAATTATAGATAGGTTCTCTGTTCCCTACATGGCCACCATTTTTATTACTACCAGCCGGAATCAACTATAGTAGGGGCATCAACTAGAACTATCTTCGAGGAGCCAGAGAAAGGTGGGTCACCCATCCGATTCTATACTTGTTCCCTTCCCTCCCACCGATTCAATCTGAATATGCTCCTCCCACCCTTGGCTAGCGGCCCTAGTGTAAGAGCGAAAGCTCACCATCAAGAGAATGAATTCCCCCCCTACCATTTTATAGGCAATTATTCCCCCCGGCTAGTCGGGTGGGTGGGCTGAGAAGGAATACGGCAAATCAAAATATTCCGCCACAGTTTCGAAGAGGAGAATCTCTAGCTAGTTGTTAGGTGACTGGCTCGGCCATAGAATTGGGATCCATCCTCTTGCTTTCACTTGTAATTAGAGTTTATTTCACTTGTAATTCTAGTTTCTAGTTCTTTCACTTGCCCTACGCGGGATGGGTGCAATTCTAGTTGGTGGGATTGCCCTATAATTCCCTCCCACCCGGTTCCCCAGGGCCCCATCCCCATATAGATAGAGGGGCCATCCCAACTATGGTATGGATAGAGGGGCCATCCCAACTTGAAGACAAGTCTCTAGCCGTATATACCTATATCTATCCATCCGAGACCGCTCCGCCATATAGAATATAGGGCTCCTACTCCACTATAGACATAGACATAGATCTACGTCTATATATGTAAGCCATCTCTATCTATGGGGCAACCAACCGTCCGCGCATATTCATCCATCCGAACCAAACACTGGTTCTTTTTTCCGATCAATCCACTCTATTCTATATGCCGCCCTATCTGGCAATAGATATAGATGGATTCAGACATATCATATCATATCTTAGGGGTCGGTCGAGCGCAAATGATCAGCTCGACTCACAGTTAGTTCAGTCCAGGGCCGTTGCCAGCTGGGGACAACTATAGTAGTAGTTCCCCCTGAACGTTCAGAGTTCAGGGCAGAGCGACCTCATATCACCACCCGTTCGGCTTGTGGCTAACTAAGGGGTAGCTATATAGAGTAGGGGGTGACCTCATCCCCATAGAATAGTTCAGGGCCCCCCGGGCCCTAGATGTATGGGCATCCATCGAATAGATAGATCTATTCTAGACGTAACATGAATCGAAGCTGTAACGAACTATAGAGAGTGGTTCCATAGTGTAGGGGGAGAGAGCAGAAATGGGGTCAGTCTGCCCCTCCTCGGATTAGCTTATAGCTCTCTCCCCTTCTATCTATATATGGGCCCAACCCAACTACACTATATCTATATGGGGCATTTGAACCATCTACCCACCGAATGCGCAAGTCTTTCTCCTTCACCCGGACCACGACTCCAGCCGAGCCATGACACATCGAACCATCACACGCTTGGAGACCTTCTAACCTCGGTGGCCAAAGAAACTAGCCGGGCTTACCCTATATCCTCCCACCCCCAGAGGTAACCGCCCAAACAGAATTCGAACCATCCATCTCACTCACGATCAATCGTTCTGCGTTTGTTTGATGCATGCCGGAAGGCGGCGAACCCTTCGAACCTTGTGCCGGCCGTATATATAGTCGTCGTCAGGACCTTGTGTCTTCGGTGAACAGGGAACCGGCTCTAGCTCTATAGATAGACCAAGAATCCTGCTAGTTAGCGTCTCGCCCTCCCCTCTCTATCTATATGGCCCCATATCTATATAGAGGGGGGGGGGTTCGATCAAACGACGAAGCATGAATTATTACGTCGTTCATGTTCATAACTTTTTAGGCTCGATCGATGGCGACTGATCCCTATCTATATGGGTCGACTACGACTATCTATAGTATAGTCCGCCGTCCGGCTTAGGCCGTTGCCATCTATATATATATAGGGTCCCCAGATAGTTTTGATCAGATAAAGGGCATGAACAATATAGAAGGGTTGGGCCCCTCCCCCTCTATCTATATCAATTACAATTACTATATAGGGGGGGAGGGGGGGGCATGCCATATAGATAGATAGGGGAATATAATAGGAGAGCATGAACAGATGTATATACGTGATATCAATCAATATCTTGATATAACGTATATAACCCTATCCGTCCAGATAGGATATATCTATCTGGGGCCCGTGTGCACTATAGATGGGTGGGGTTGGGGGCCTGCCTCTATGTCCATATCCATGAAGTATGGGAGGAACCTAAATAACCTACGGCTGCCCCGCCCGCCCTAGCAAGTGATGTTTCCCACCCGTTTATTAAGTTTTGACTAAGGATGAGGGCTACCTCGAATATTGAAACTATTGAACCACCACCGGCCCCCCCTTCCTTCTTCTATTGGATTGAGTCTAACGTATAAAATGGCTGGCGCAAGTTGACTGTCTGTTTCTTCCGCGTTGGTTCTGATGATCTATACGTAACATGCCCATGCAGAACTCCCCTCGCGTAGGGGCAGGGGTGGGCCCCTACTATTCTATGGCCTAATCTATATCCACCCTGCGTGCGTACTCTAGCAAGCTGATTAATTCCGGGGCACCTTCTATTCCCAACTAGAATTGCCCCCTACTATTCTAAAGGGCTAGCGGACTACTACTACTATTATAGTTGCGGATTCGATTCACGCATCCTTAGAACAGTAGGGCACGGATTAATTGACGTGGGAGGGACTCGATAGTTGAGATAGTTGGGGGGGGCATTCTAGTAGTAGATTGAGAGTGAGTATAGATAGGCCTATCGGTCGAAGCCCTATCGGGATGAAGAGGCCGTTGCCATATAGATATAGAGGGGTCCTCCGGATATAGATCTATCCGGGTCCTTTAGGCGCCCCCCCGCCCCGATCTGGGGAGGGGGAGGGATAACTCCGACTGAGGAGGGGGCTACTTTACTTCCTTGCCCTTGCATAATAAGATGATCTAGTCGTTTGAAGGCGCCCAGGTTTGGAGGCTAGTCGGAAGGTAGTCGTTTGCTCTCTATCTCTAGTGCCTGCCATCTAGTCGTTTGATCTCTGGCTCCTATATACAGCCGGGTCCCCATAGTTAGATGGGGCCGTTGGCCTATAGATAAGAGAGAGAGTTGGCGGGGCTATACTATAGAGTAGTTGTAGTTCCCCCTCGTCCTCCTCCAGCTATCATCGGCTGGCTATACCCGCCCACCCGGCTCTAGATATATGGCTCATCGGTTATACTATCTATTCGATGGATGCCTAACTCCTAACCCGATGTTCTTCAGCAGGTGCAGGTTCGATGCGTAAGTGAGCAGGGTGTTCATAGGGAATCTATAGTTGGGTGGGCCCCTACTATTCTATGGCAGGAGGATAGCCCCCGATGAACTCCTCCCACCCACCCACCCCAACCGGGGCCATAGAATTTGAGGGGCTGCCATTAATCAGCTTGCTAGCCTAAAAACTCCTCCCACCCACCCCAACCTCCGTAGGGGCCCCTACTATTTGAAGGGTAGAATTGTAGGGGGCCCCCCAGTCAACACTCGATTGTTGCAACTATAGTTTCCCACCCACCCATAGAAGGTGCCCGGGGATGGGTGGGGGGCGTGTAGTTCCTATGAACACCCTGCATGCCAGTTACTCTAGCAGGCTAATTAATTAGGGTGGGTGTTTCTTTTTGCTATTATTGGCCCTCTCTCCCTATCCGAGTACGAATTCTTTTCTATTTCTATTTCTTCCAATGCGTGCAAAAAACGCTGGGATTTGAACGAACACTTGCGGCATCTGGGAGAAGGATTCCGAACTTACCATGGGGGCACCGACTCGTAAGCGACATCACGGCGACAAGGGATGGACTCGATCGAAACCCGGCACTTTAGCCTGAACCATTCTCGCCCGAACGGATCCCCTACTCCATTATGAATTGATCAACCTTTCAAGCCCTACTATTCAGCTATAATGGGGGGGGTGGGGGGGCCCCTACTATTCTATGGTAGCGATTCGTTTCCGAGGCAGGTAGGCCCTACTAGTTCTTCATACCTTTCTTAATGAATAGGGTTCCTCAGCTTACGCAAGTTCCCATCAATCACTTGCGTGGGAAAGGTTTACCAATCACTTCCGGCAGGCACCTTATTCTAGCTCGATTCGCTAACCCCTTAGAAGTAGGGCATCAGCGGGGTATGCAGTTCATGTGTGCATGGAGCTATTCTAGTTGAATTGCCCTACTATTCGCCACCCTAAACGGCATAAACCCACCCATGTTACGTATAGAATCTAAGTACTCACTACAATTCAAGTTATAGTTCATTCCGCATCTAATCACGAGAATCATTCTGCCTGCAGGGTGCCTATAGTTTATGAAGGCTATAGCTCCCACCCGGGAAACTCTAGTTCCGGGGGTGGCCCCTACTATTCTATGGCTAGAGTTTCATAATAGAATAATAGGGCTCGATTCTATACGTAACATGCCAACCGGGAACTATAGGCGGCAACTCTCTCCGGGTGGGTGGGAGGAGGAGACGCCAGGGCCCTACTATTAGAAAGGGGTTCTAGTAGGGGCCCCCTACTAAGCCGAATCCCATGTTACGTATAGAATCGATAAGAGGGTGGGAGGCCCGTAGGGCGAATAGGCCGGGGCTACCCCTACCCCTACCAATAGAATAGCCCTACAATAACAACAGCCGGGGGGGTGGGCGACTATGCCCCCCACCCAACCCCACAGGCGTATAGAATCTGGCTTCACTACCCCATAGAATTGTAGGGCATTCCAAACTAATCACGAGAATAAAATGAAAGATCGATCTCGGGCTGGTCAAAAAAAAAAGAGCGATAAAAATGATCAATGGCGAGAATTAATTGCCAACGAGAAAGGCATGCCTCTCTTTCATTTTGATTTGAAAAGAGATGGCGATGGACAAGATATTCTTTTCAATTGGAAGGTTTGCGAGGCCCCTTCTTTCACAATAATATAATAGTAGGGCCGATCGAAGGGCTATCTTTCCCAACCCAAGAGAAATTATCCGTTGAACAACAGATGTTTTCTCAAGGGTCAGAAGCAGCAGTTTAAGCCCGAGACTAGAGCAGGCGGAACTGCTTTATGGTAATCTTTATATTCTGTCCAATCCTAAAATAATTACCACTTCCTTATCGGACTTTGAAACCACCTTGTCGAGCCAACTTAACGTTTCCTCACCCCTGCGATTGTAGATTCTTGCTCTTCAATTGCAACTCAATAAGTTGAGCTTCCCGTTCCACCCTACACAAAACCCGTTTATGTGATCCGCTATGCTCTGCCGGCAAGTGAAAGCATTGATTCTGTGTGTAAGCGATACAATCCACCGCTAACGCGAATAGTCAGGATGCAGGCTTGGATCCTGACGACAGAGACCGATTTATTATTGAATTGGCTTGCGCGAGGTGTTCCTACACTACATACCTTCCTGTCCTATGTCCCAGCTTCTTTCCCAGCATCCCTGTTCCGAAGATCTCCACCCCAATCTTGAAAGGTGCTTAAGGGGGTAAGTAAATCATAGATCACCCGGTTCTAGATCGAGATCGAGTAGCTTATCCACCACTACTAGCATCAAGAGCATATATAGTTTACCCAGTCGTTTATGATCTTGGTTATGATCCAGGAGCATACCTAGCAACATATATAGATTGATTGGCCCAGATCAAGAGCCAGTTGGATAGCCAGAACCAGAGCCAGTCCTAGAAGAAGCAGATGCAGCAAAGCCACTAGCTACTATACTACCTTCTCGCCATCTAAGCCATAAACCCAAGCATCGTATCCCATAGATGAAAATCCAGTTCCACCACCGGTAACGATCCAAACCCATAGCAGCCATAAGCAATAGCAGAGATACCAATAGCCTAGGTTGACCCAGCAGTTGGTCCAGCGCCGGAGACAGAGGCATAGCCAGCAAAAGCAAAGGTATAAAGGCAGAGCTAGCTAGAGTATCACCGGCAAAGGCATATAAGCCATCCACCTCGCTGAGTTCCAGGAAAGGCAGGGGAGGCAGGAGCAGTTCCAGTTGCAAAGGTAGCCAGAGCATAGGCCGGCTCATAGCATACATGGGAAGCGGGTTAGAAATCGAGGGCCATAGTCTCAAGGTCGTGATCCAGTTCCTTATGATGTGCTAGAACCAGCACCAATAACAGCAGTAGCATCAGAAGCAGTAGCAGGGGAAGCACCAGTAGTAGATCCAACAGGAGATATGTACGTGTTCCAACAAGTGATGATGTTCCGACAAGTGCACCAGGTGTTCCTACAAGTGATGATGTTCCACTATCTGTATGTGTTACTAGAAGTAGATATGCACGTGTTCCAAGTTATGATGTTCCAACCAGTGGTGTTCCAAGTTATGATGTTCCAACCAGTGGTGTTCCAACAAATGTACCAGGTGTTCCGACTTTTTACACATCCTAGCTTGTGCCAGGAGCATATCCCGGCGATCCAGTTTCACCAGTAGAACCAGTAGCACAGTAAGCATAGCTAGGTTATAAGTATATCCAGTACGAGTAGTTGATCCAGTAGCATCTGTTGATTCCGTAAATTACGCAGATCATTACGTAGATAGAGCAAAGACTAGAGCACCTAAGGCATAGATCGCAGTATAGCCAGGCACAGTTACAGTACGAGTAGCAAAGACTAGGGATGCAGGAACAGAACCGGTAGACTCAGAAGTAGACCCAGCTTTTCTCGTAGCATTCCTTCGCTCGGTTCCATATCCAGATGCATCATAAGCAAAGGTAGAAGCACTAGTAGACTCAGTAGTAGCACGACTAGTAGCTTATCCACTACCAGTTAGAAAGCCTGATATAGCAAAGACATGAGCAAAGGCATAAGTTGGGACAGAAGCAAGGGTATAATAATCAGTTTATCCAGTTGAAACACCACCTGTGGAAGAGTACGTTGATCTAGATCCAAATGATCGTGATGCAGATGCAAGGGTAACATAACCAATAGCAGAGCTAGAAGCACCAGCAGCTGACCTAAGAGCATACCTAAGAGCATATCCAGTAGTTGATGAAGCCGTTGCCCTACTATTCGCCGTTGATCCAGTTCCGACTTTTGGTACATCTATAGCTGAAGCACTACTACCACCTAGCCCGGAACCACTTCGAGATCAATAAAGCAGAGGAAGCCAAGGTAGCACTAGCAGCAGCGGAACCAGCAGCAATACCACTTAGTGATCGAGATCGGGATTAGTCCTATAGTGATAGTGATCCAGAAGCTTTTAGAGATCGAGAACCCGCTAAAGATCCAGATCCATACCCAGGAGCAGTTTATTCACCGCTAGCACCAGAGCGAGAAAGAGATGAAGAGTATAGTTCTCGTGATTGAGAGTAAGAACCTGAGTTTCGTGTTCGTGATCGAGCCGAAGATCCAGGCCCATATCTAGTAGCAGATCCATACCCAGATCCAGATCGAGACTCAGTAGCCTTATCCGTTTACCCATAAGCAGTTACAAAGCCAGATGTATACCTTCCATATCAATAATGTGTTCTTACTTTTGGTACATTAATAGCCTTTGGTACATAGCCTAGGCCTAGTGTTCCGGCTTTTTACACATCCTAGCTCGTTCCAGCGGCTTCCCTTCCATATCCAGTTCGAGTGCCAATGCCAGTCGTTTCAGCCAAAGTGGATTCGGGTGATTTGGTTTTTTTAGTATATTGACCAGTCGAATAAGCAGTTGACCAAGTGAAAGAAGCACTAGTAGCGGGGACGGTTTACTTTGATCCAGTTGCCCGAGCAGAACCAGTTGATGATCGTAAGCGAGATCCAAAGCCTGAACGAGATCCATACCCTGCAAAAGCATAGGGAGAGCTAGAGGCACCTGCGGCAGGAGTACCACTGGGCTTTGCACCTGCTTCCAGCAGCTACGGTACCGGATTGAGTTACAGATCCTTTTCACCTTGGTATTGAATCAGAATCAGTTGACCCATAGCCAATTGATTTGATTGTTTAACCTGTTGATCCATAACCAGTTGGAGTTTCGCCTGTTGGAGATAAAATAAGTGATTAAGCCGAGTGAATTCTCTCCCTACGGGCCCTACATGATGCATGATTGATCCGCCCCTATTCCCTGCGTGATCGATGCCCTACTGCCTCTCTTCCTTTTCAATATGTAAAACAACCATATCGACCGGGCCGGATGCTCTCGGGATCAAAGTAACCTAGCTGCCTGCCCAATGCCCATTTCTATGTCACGTTATCGCTCTATTGTCTCTGCGCCGGTTGCTTAGAAATCTGGGAGGGGCGCTGGACGAAGTGATGGTGAGACTTGGCCAATTGGATATAGATCTGCAACCGTGGGATCTTGATCTCGATAGAAATCGATCTGTATTTTTCTTTTCACCCGGAACATGAATAGGCTTTGGAACTAAAATAGAACCTGGAAATGCTTTTGCAGCGGGGACCGGATTTGGATATTAATATGGTACTGAAAGCCCCCGGTCACCTAGACGGTAAACCGCCTCTGTCGCTGGCTCCGTATCTGCTGGATCAATATGAGGCATTCATGCGCGTTCTTTTTACAGAGGCTCTTTTGGCTGTGGATACGCCTGCTTTGGAAGGGCTCTCCAGGCGGCTGTCAATGCACTTTATTTGATAGTTCGGCGCTGCAATCTCTTTTTTATGGTTCGACCGGGTGAGCCCAAACTAGGATCCTTACTACTGGTCGGAAGAGCGGGTGTGTACCGCGCAACGTGACCGAGGCGAAGAGTGTGTATATAGTAGTGGGTGCATTTGACTTACAATAGGGACAGATTGCTCTAGGTGCCGGGAAAGCAATAGATTTGACCAGTGGATCTTCAGCGAGATCTTGCACCATACAATGTCAATTATCCCTTTACCGAGTTAGGCAAGGGGTCCGGAAAGGAACCAAGTCCAACACCGACCTCTCTGCTGCCACTATTAAACTACTAGAAAAAGGCAGCCTGCCAGCCACCATATCTAGCCAGCCCCAGATATAGGGATGAATGGGGGGTCAGCATCGAACACCTGACAACATCGGAAAGGGGTTACCTTAAACGAACTACGTGAGGAAGAATTGCTTGCTCGACAAAAGGTAAAGGGCGACGAAAGCTCCCTGAATTCCTTCAAAATGTTATATGCTAGTACCCGGACCATTAAATTGCATGCTTCTTCCCGTCACACTCTACTAATAAGAACGTCATGGGGAGCAGTTTTTATACGTGCACCACACGATATAAATTGGAAAACTGCTGTCTGAATTTCAGAAAAATGGCTGCTTCCGAGGGAACAGACCATACAGACCATGATGAATGTCAATTTTGGTGCACTTGAAAGAACTTCTTTCCCAAATCCTTGTCCCGGAACATTACTGAACTGGGTGGAAAACGGCTGCTTCCGCTGAGGGTAGGGGACACATCTTTTTCACGTGAGAATTTGTTCACCGCACATGCACAGATTCAATTTGTTGCGCATGGAGGTTTTGTTGGTATGGCCAGAGTTGTTTCTCGCTTCCAGGGAGGACAGACAAGACTTGAGCAGACTCAATCTTTGGTGCCGCGTATAGAGATACTTTGTTGGGGTAGATCCGGGAAATGAAATGGCCTAAGCCGCAGCAACCAGATGCAGTCAACTTTTATATCCAACGGGTGTGTTCCAAAGAAGGGGCTAACTCGGATAATCTAGTTGTCTCACTATAGGGAAGCAGTTGGTTTGACGGTCTGATTCGGAGCTGTGCGTAACAACTAGGTCTTTATACTAGAAAAACTAGAAATAATGTCTTGCTTGGAGAGAGATTTATAGATGCTTCCCGCTCGTAGTACCTACCGAAGAACGCATGTGACTCGATTTTGTTGATTCTTGGAAAAAGGCATAGTCACTTTGGCTTGTTGCTGGAACATCAATGTCTTGCGACACCTTGCTTGCTTGGAAGGAGATCAACGGATGCCTTCCGTGATGCTCCAGCGCAGAACCATAGTGGTATGCACACATATATAAACGATGCACTCTAGAGATCGCTACTACCTACTCTAATATGTGCATTTGTTACTCTCGGAGCTTCGTTCATAAATCCATAAGTAGTATAAATAATAATAATAATAATAGTTAGCCCCGTACCCTAAGTCTTTGAGTCTTCTCGGCAAGCCGACCTTTAGGCCCCTAGTATGGCAATGGTAACTGAAACTCCCGCCTCCTTCGTTATGAAGGTGTCCATTCTTCTAGGTGGTCTCCCTATGTAAATGTGAGCAGCAAGTCCGGAAAAAATGAGAGAAATTCAGTCCTAAGCCTGAAGTGTAAGCAGCAAACCTACTAGATAATAGTAATTCCTTAGGTGTGTTCAGCTCGTCAATAATCTATTTTTTCGGGTGTGTGAGTGCGGAACCCATTCTTTATTATTGGATATCCTGATTAGGTATCAATTCTACTCTTCATGGTTGTTCAGTTGGAGCACTGTTTGGGTTTCCCCAAAAGCAGTGGGGGTGAAGTTACTTAGATCACTGAGAATGGGATCGGCCTAGCGTTTTCCGATCTTTTGTTTTCTCTTGTCAGTGGGCGTCTTATTCTGACCCGATCTTCTTCACTTCATTCGGTTCCTCGGTCAACGAGGCCATCCTGGGCGCAACCACTGCGCCAGTGTGCGTTTGAGCTACTGCGAGCTGGAATCCGAACTTGCATTATACCAACCAATACACCTACGACCGATACTTTTGTCAGTAGCTACGGGGCCTATAACCGTCCCAGCGCGTTCGCATATTTGACCGGGAGTTTACTGCACTCAGTCTCATTCTGTGGAAGCTGCCTCTTCGTATGGGAAGGTCGAGTTCTTGTGGCTCCCCTCGACCTGTGCGGGGCCTATCGCACCCAAGGCTAAGCTCCAAGTAATCGAATCAGCCAAACGCGTTGTGCACCTACGTTGGACTGACCCTCAATACAGATTTGGGCTTAGATCGCTCCGTGCTTTCGAGCACCGTGTGAAAGCTTCTCAGCTACTCTGGATGTACTATCGATCGGCTAAAATGCCTCCAATTGCTCCTACGAACAATCAATTCTATAATGGCCGGCCGGTCCACCAGTCTTCTATATCCGAGCTTCTCGCTCACGCGGTGGGTGCACCGATAACTTTTTTTGTTACGGCAGATCAATCACACGAAGCTACATTTCTGGTTAACTACGCGCGCTCAGCGATTATGGCACGTCACTACCAGAGGTAGTAGGTACAGCTTCCATTCATTCGTTTGAACAATAAACTAAGGGCAGATGCATTCTTCGCGCTGTGAAATTGATAACTCTAAGAGAAGAACTAAATAAATGGATCACCCAAATCACCAAAGATTCACCGAGATTCACCAAAGAAAGATTCACCACCGAAATGAACCGAATAAATCATCTGTTTTGCACCGTACAATCAGAGGGGAAATACGCACTTGCTCTTATTAGACGATGCACCCTCGCACTTGGTAGGAGCTAGATCACTTCGAAACAAGTTTCGATCGTTCAATTGATCACTCTACAGGCATTCGTTAATAGCCGATAGAATAGCACCGCCTTCCCCCCCGCGATCATCGATCGTACCTGAAGAATATCGTCTACAAAGATCTATCTCATTATATATGTAATTACGCCTTTATTTTCGGCATCAAATCAAACGGGTTTCAATAGGTTCTTTAGTAGGTTCTTGAGCCCTAATCTTTCCCCCCGACCGGCACGGTCAGAACTTCAGAACAGAGTCGCTCGATTGACCATTTCGCTACGGGAAAGGGATAACCCTTCGCTAGCTAGCTCAGTCAGGTTATACCCTGAGCTTGGCTTGTTTTAAGGGATTCCCGGTCCTGTGCCGGCCGGTGAAAGGTCATGCTTCCTTCTCTTGCAACCCGGTTGGCCCCGTTCCTACCATTAGGTTGCGGGATGCTGAAACGAAAGACCATGATTTTCTATTTAGACGGGCTCATGGTGGCAAAGAACGAGCTTACATTTCCTACTTAACATCGGGGGTGCCTGCCATCTATCGGCCCGAATATCTGCTTTTGGATAAGTGAAGTTCAAGAGGATTAACCTTTAGGTACTCAATCTTTAGAAAGAAAAGCTCGATCGAAGTGTATTATTGGCCACTGACACTATTATGGGAAATGGAGCGGATCAACCATAGGAAGTTGAGAGCCGAACCCCTTTCCGATAGTTTAGTTCTACCAATGTTATGATTGCTATTATAGATAAATGCTTGGATAGTGTGCCCCATCACTCCCAGTAGCAGCTATATCCCCTCAGTAAGCGGTTTCCTCTCCCTTGTCATTCCCAGGATCGGCAGTTCCATCCCATTAGTTCAGTTTTGAACCCTTTGTATCCCATCGATAGTATCCTTAGGCAGACATAGGAGAATAATCGATTAGCCCAGTTGGAGTAACAATCATCGGAGCAACCCTTGGAATAGAAGCAAACGTAGCTGGGTCGGATCACCTCTCTCTATATATAACGCATGCAGTCATTATTCATAACTCGGATCAGTACTTTATTGAATGGGTGGGACATAGCTGGCAGGGCTTACTTAACCGAATACATGGAATTGGGATCTCTCTCGCATGCATATATCTCATCAGGAAAGTAGCCTATCTATCTACTATCTTCAAACTTCTATTCTCGTTGGTAGGAGTGGAAAAAGAGTAATAAGAATGAGCGTAGCCGACAGCAGGAGGAGCTGTACACGGAGCATCACATCTTCGTTACGCCTATTCATCGTCATCCCTATCTCCATCGTCCCTAGGAGCATCATTACTCACATCTTTGCCAGCGGGTGGATCCAAGGATCAGTTCGTTAGTGCGGTAGGTTCATTTCGTCATCATTTCGTGACCAACCAATACTGTTACGGAGAAAAGCTTTCTATTTCCGGGATCCAAAAACAGAGAAAGGAACGGCGGGTAACACCTTATAGGCTCACTGAGAACACCAACCCGCTCGGAGAATAGAGCATTTCTAAACCATTGAAGTAAATAGATCACTATCACTCTTGCATAGGTACAGCTTGGATACTTCATCTGAGGCCACCACCCGGCTCACTAAATTGAACTTTGTTTGTCACTCAATTGCTTCATCAAATAAAACTGCTATCGTTTCTATTATAGTTGCAATAATAGAATAATAGGGCTCGATTCTATACGTAACATGCCCCCTTGCCGAATAGTAGGGTGGCAGGGTGGGAGGCCCCTACTACCCACCCTGCATGCGGGGGTGGGTGGGAGGATCTAGTAGGCATGTTACGTCTAGGATCTAGAATCGCCGTCTAGTGGGGGGTAGGCATGTGACGTATATAATCTGGCGAATCGCCATCAACTATAGAATGGGCGGGCCCCCACCCACCGATCGTTTCTCGATGGGGTTATTCTAGTTTTTAGCAGGCGTCATTAATTGAGGCAGGCGTCATTAATTGACTTATTAATTAGAGGGATCTATCTATTGCTTATTCTAGCAGGGCAAGCTGATTAATTAACTGATTAATTAAGAGGGTATTATCTATCTGCTTTCATTAGCTATAATAATATCGAGAGTAGGGGCTCCACTCGATAGTTGCCATTCTTGACTGCAGTTCATGCGAGCCGTTCATTAATGACGCCTGCCCATAGAATTGTAGGGGGGTATCAGTTCATTAATGCGCCAAATTACTCAGTTCATAACTATACCCCGCCCCCCCACCCCCCCATTATAGTTATTGTAGGGCCTCAGTTCATAACTATACCCCGGCCCCCATAGAATTGTAGGGAATTAGTCAATTAATGACGTGCCCTACTATTCTAAGGATGCGCTAAATTAATCCGTTCATTAATAAACCTGCCCTGCCGTTCATTAATGACGCCTGCTCAAAGAAACGAGAATACGCTTAATTAATGACGCCTGCTAGAATGACGCTAGAATAAGGTGGGTGGATATAGGAGAACCCCCCACCCTTAGGCCCTTGCCAAATAGTAGGGGTTCGTAACCCTTCATTAATTAACCTGCTTTATTCATTAACCTGCTAGAGGAAGCCATTAATTCTGCAGGGTGATAAATGCAACTAGAATTGTTCTTCTAGCCCCCTACTATTCTAAAGGGCCCCCTACAATTCTATGGGGCGTCATTAATCTACTGCTCGCCCTACAATTCTATGGTACTGATGCCCACTACAATTCTATGGGGGGGTCGAAACATACATATTTCTGGGAGCGACAGGCGGGTGGTTTGACAACACATCTTCCTCCTCCCAGAAGCGCAACCCCTACTATTCTAATGGACGGTGAAGAACCGGACCGTTGCAATTGAGATTTCTGTTACAGTTATGGGTACCTACGCAGCATCAGATCCGATTCAGACCATTTGGGTTTGGTTCGACCACTCCAACAGGTGTTGTTGAGCCTCCCCGAGCTGTCCCCAAGCGGAGTGCCCAGCTGTCCTTGGTTCACTTCTCCTCATGTGGATGCGGGGTGGGTGGGGGGACTGTTGCCAAATCAGCATTTTTGATGCACATACATAATGTGGGTGGTGATTTCGCTATTGACACATGTGGCATCCATCCTACCAACTGCTGCTGTCACTTCTAGCATGTTTTGATTCGCCCCAGACTCCTCCAACTCCTACACACATGCTGACTCCCTATATCCCCCCAATGGTAGTGGAGGAGACATGTGGCACTATGCGGTAACACGCACACATGTTGTGGATAATGCTATTCATCCCTTCAGTGTTCACCTCTGCCCCCATGCATGCTACAAGCGCTCCAAGCATGCTGTCAACTTCTCATCCAAGTGCCGAAAACGAGAAACCCACCTGGCAACAAACTCATGCTTGCCCATGACACCATGCTCACTCTGTGCCACTATATGCGATCAAACCATTATGCCCACTACTGTTACATACTACGCTTCATTTGATTCTAGTCGTGGACCGAATGAATCAGAAGTGGTTCGTGATAACAATGAGTACCATACCTCATGCTTCCATTGCCACGGAAGTGGTGCCAATCACGTCTTGCACACCCAACCGAACCGGGGCAGCGGTATAATCATATGTTGCCACCCCTGCATTGCCACCACACTTCACCTTGATGTTTCCCCTTTACCACACATGCTCATGTTTACTCGAAGAACTCCGTTATGCTCATGCCAACACCCATTGCAGCGGCACAATCAATCTGGTCTCATACATGGGGAGTGGAAGTGAGGCGTACCATACTGTTAATGTACCACGGCTCCCTCAATGCAATGACCCCAAACATCAATTGCACTTTTGCAAAAAACTATGCGACAAATGGATACATCCTGTTCTTATAATCGGGGGACAGCGGTCTCTCTCTCAATGAGGCAATCCTCACTCCATTCATCCTCTACAATATCAATGTTCGTGATAGTGGCCCTTAACTGGAGTGTTATGCCTTTGGCAGTGCAAATCAGATTTGCTCGAAACGGGGGGTTATGATGGCCATAGAATAGTAGGGGCCTCGGTTCGGACCAAACATGTCATACATAAGACGGGTTGGGTGGGGCTCGATAGTTTGTGGTAATGCAATCAAGACTTCACTTTATTATGCACATGCAAGAGTTCATAGCCACATTGTCCCGGTTTACCGTGCCGTGCATGCATCTGCTGCCCCTAATGCAACGATGCAATCAAGACTCCATTCCCTTCTATGCTTTCCGCAATTCTCGCAACCTTTCGATCGATCTTTGTGGTGTTCATGCCGATCACAATTGAATGGCAGGCATGTTGCTCAAATGAAAGCCCTTCATACCATGCTTGCAATTGCTGCTAATGTGGCAGCCACTCCTTGCAGTCCCCCAACCATGCTCCAAGTCTGAATTCCGCCCAACGTCGAACCCGGGGAACCATACCCCCCACCCGGGGGATAATTCCCCCCCACCTGGCTCTATCACTCCCACCCAACCCGGAACCTATATCCTCCTGCCATAGAATAGTAGGGGCCCGCCCCCTTTAGAATAGTAGGGGAATTCTTAATTAATCAGTTAATTAATCCGTGAATTAATAAACCTGCACTCGATAGTTGCTAGAATCGCCCTATAGAATTTGAGGGGAATAACCCTCCCATAGAATTTGAGGGGGAGGAACCTGCCACTATAGTTAGCCATTCGAGCAGTTCATTAATGCGGCCCCCATAGAATTGTAGGGCGAGTTAATTAATCAGCTCGCTAGCATAACTCCCATAGAATTGTAGGGCATTCCAAACTAATCACTCTCCTCCCCCCCACGGGCTAGCAGGCTACCATTAATTAATAAAGATGACGAAAGTTTGAAAGAACAGACCCTACTATTCTATTGTTGGGGTTGGAAGGGGCCGGTAAGGACTTTTCTTTTCATTTCCAATTCCCCTTCCGTGGGAGGAGTAATGACACTACTACTACCCTCACTGCTAACTACTAACCTTGAGTGAGCAGAGCCCAGGGAAAGTAACGGAGGCCAACTGTGAATTGCTTCCCATCTTTCAACCATATCATTCCATTGCTTTCCATCCAACTGGCGTTTCGTTTAATTGCTTCCCATCCTATCTTCTAAGAGTCTATACGTCACATGCCCACAATATTAATCTACCTCCGCCATCATAGTTGTTGTTATTGTAGGGCTATTCTATTGGTAGGGGTAGGGGGAGAAAATAGTAGGGGTAGGGGTAGCCGCCAATTAATGTACGCCTGCTAGAGGTTGCCTATTCGCCAGGACTATTCGACCACCCACCCTTAATTAATTAATGTACGCCTGCTAGAGTAAGGGCGAGCGAGCAGAGGTTTGCAGTCATTTGCCTAGGGTTCTCCTGCTCTCAGTTCAGGGGGGGAGGGAGATTAAGCCCTTTGGAGGCGATCCCATGTTATTATCTACGTAATATGATTGGCGCATCATTGATAGGATTTGGATGTTCAAAAGCAGCTTATCAATGCCCCTTTAGAATAGTAGGGCTAGCCGAATCCCTCTCCCCATAGAATAATTGTAGGGCGAGCAGTTCATTAATGCGCTCAATTAATCCGCCCGGGGGCATCAGCTTGCAATTCTAGTTGCTAGTCTCGCCCTACTATTCTAAGGGGCTAGCCCTCCCCCCTACTATTTTCAGGGATCCCATAGAAAACGGGGGGGCTAGAGTAACCAAAATAGTGGCTAGAATCGAGCTAGAATAAGGTGGGAGGCTCTATCACTCCCACCCAACCCGGAATAGCTCTACCTCCCACCCTGCATTCGAACCCCGTTCTAAGGGTTGGGTGGGCCCCTACTATTCTAAGGGGTGGGAACTTAGGAGGTCTATGGGGCGCCAGGGTTCATCGTTGATTACGGGAGCATTTAGGGGGAATTGGTATTATCCTCCGCCTATGGTTCATGGGGCCCCTACTATTCTATGGTAGTTGCCTAGGAATACGTGTTGCAGTTTGAGCAGTTAAGTAAATAGAGAAGGTCGGTGGGCAATAACAAACGGAGGGGATGGGTCCCCTATATGCATTGTATCACGTATAGTAGTAGTAGTGGGATGCGGTTAGCCATTCATTAACGGGCAGACACAGATGGAGGTACTGGCCACCTGGAGTCGAATAAAGTGGCTTCGCCAGCAGGATGGGTGGGGGGAGAGATAGAAAGCCCGGCGGGACCGGCGCTGCCGAGTGAACCCATAATCATACGTTTCCACTCGGCCCCTATGGGGAGAAAGATAGGGCGATCCAATCTTTGATCTCGGATAGACGGACCCTACCTTGACTCAACGCCCCGGGCCGATCGATGGGCCCGCTTTGTCGGAACAATAGCTACGGCTCCTTTTTGACCGGGGAACCCCGGACGGGTGGATCATAGTGGACGTAACGACCCAGACCCATTGTATCGATGAGCGGCGGAAGAAATCGGAAACGGCGAATTGTAGGGGGAATTGTTACTCTAGCCCCCTACTATTCTAAATGGGCTCGCCCGGTTATGCCCCCATAGAATTGTAGGGGGGCTGGGGGGGGCGATATTATTGTCGATCCCTTATTCCGATATTATTACTTATAGTTGGGTGGGCGATGCCGCCTTTCTTTCATAATTGGAACTGGGAACTATTGTGGTTACGACCAGCGCGGGGATAAACTCAATGGATGGGAAAGGGGCTGACAACCCGATCAATTTATCCTCCCCCCCCACCTCTTCTTTTCCGTCCCACCCACGACCAAGCTGCCTCCGACTACTCCGCCTATGATGCCGATGCGAAGCTGCTCCCCATGTACGCTCCTCCACTCTTAATTGCAGATATCGAGAACCCTCTTTATTAATCAGCTTGCTAGAATAGGGGGGGCGGGAGGTACTAGATTAGTAGTGGGGCTTAGTGGTGGGTGGGAGGAGATAGTGCGCCCACTGCGAGTGATGCCTCCACCCGGTCAACTGTTTCCACCTCCGATCGACCTGCATATGGATCTGCGCCCGGAATCGGATAAGTGGGTCAAGCCTATCACCTCGGGTATTCATTCCCCCGGATCCGCGACTCAATGAGGTGGTGATGCTATTCCAATCGGTACCGCTTCCGCAGAGGTACTGGGACTGATGAAACGACTTTTGTATGCGTCAACTACTCAATAAAGGGCGATCAATTGTCTCAGCAGACGTGGATCATCCGGCGATGCGGCTGGAGACTCATCAAATCGAGTTCGAGATTGAGAACGGTAGGGGATTTATAGTTCTAGTTGGACCTCGCCATGAATTCCACAATTTATTCCCCGTAGGGGCCTCCCACCCACCCAACCCCGCGTCCCCATAGAATTGTAGGGCCACCCACTCAATTAATCAGTTCATGCGAGTTCCCATCGAATTGTAGGGCCTATAAAATAGTAGGGAGTCCCATAGAATTGTAGGGCCCCCATAGAATTGTAGGGATAGTTGTGAATTCGATAAACCTGCTCTAGTTGCTATAATCGCCCCATAGCCCCTCGACATTTTATGGTAGGGGCCCAGTAGGGGGCCGGCATTAGCCTGTTAATTAATCAGTTCATTAATGCGCTCCATAGGGCGAGCCATTCATTAATGCGCCCCATAGAATTGTAGGGCGAGCGGCGAGCAGCTCGCTAGGCCTTTCCCTACAATTCTATGGGGGCATAACCGGGCTGCTAGATTAAGCTAGAATACGCTAGATTAGATAATCGCCCATAGAGCCATAGAACTCTAGCTTGGGGGGGATAGGGGGGCCCTCCAGTCAACACTCAATAGTTGCTCAAATAGTTCTAGAATTGAGCATGCAGGAACTAGAGTTTCCCACCCACCCAACAACTATTCTAAAGGGGGGGGGTGGGGGGTTCTATTGCCTCCCACCCACCCCTGCGGGACCGACATAAGTAGCATAGGCAGTTCGACAGCCAATTCCAGATCTTCCAGCGGCCCACCGCCATCTTGCCCAGCATCCTTGCCCGGTCCACGCATTCCTTTGCCCGGCCCCATATCCCGCCCTCAATCGGTTGGGAAGCGACCCTGTCGAAGACAAACAAACATCAGTTGTTAGGTAGAAATCGATACGCCCATAGAATAGTAGGGGCCCACCCCAGTTTTCGGAAAAGATTCTATACGTAACATGCCCAAGCCTACCTACCATTTAATGGGGTGGGGGGGCGAGGGATAGTTGTCTCGCGGACATGACTGTGCCCTACTATTCGGCTGGGGACCCGAGCCCCACCTCCAGGGGGGGGAGGGGAGAGGTAATTGACTCGAATGAATTGAGAAAAAGTTGAGGTCATATGGGTCTTTAGACACTCGACTGCGTCTATATCTCCCACCCAACCCCGGGGTGGGAGGGAGCCCTTTAGCCCCCCACCCATCCCCACACACGTGGAGGTAGATTAATTGTGGGGGGATAAAGCCTCCCACCCACCCCTAAAGGCTATAACTGCGAGCGAATAGCTTGAAGCGGGGCAAGAGATAGAGAATGGCTTGCTTGATCCTATCCATCCGGAGCGGTATCTCTCTCTCCAGGATCGGGACGGGATATTTGGCCGGAGCCATCCGGAGCGGGAGAACTATAGCCGAGTACAATAATATTCCCAGAGGGGCTTGAATTGAAGATCGAGGGCCCCTAGCCACCCTATCTACGCATCCGTACTATCCTTGTTGGCAGCGGACTATCCCTACCGAAATGTGGTCGCTCCTCTCGTCAGTGCGGGGAAGTCCTAACATGCTATGCCCCCCCACCCCCCTACTATAGATGCTGAGCCGGCCGCCTTCGAACCCCGATCCCCCCGGGTCGGGCCCAATCAACAGGTGGGTCGAGCGCATAAATGACCAATACCGATACCAATAGCTTAGCTAATCTCGTTCTAACTAATTCACGATAGCTGATCACCGTACCGGAATACTATTGTATACGTGATATGATACGTGATATTACTGATCTACTGTGCGGAATACTTTATGTGCCGATCTCCTCTCATCTGGCTGTCGTATATCCCGGCCCGGCGGCGTAAGTACTCAAAATGGAGTAGGAGCCTCTAATTTCGAGAGGGCAAGCGAACCTATCAAGTCCAACCTTACTTGATATGATAGTGGGACAGTCCAGTCCCGAGTATCTCTAGTATCTCTGTTCGTGAGATTATCCGTCAGTCCCTCGTTCATCGGGAGTCAATATTGAATTATTCTGTTCTGTTCATTTCCCCATTCACTCATTTGATTTTGATTGACATCTGGGAAAATAGAGAGTTATTCAAAGCTCTAGAGAAGCGATGGAACGAACTTTATGGTTCGACGTACCGGTTGGGGAACGAGTTCATCGGGGTGGGTGGGAGGAAGGAAAGTTGTCCGCCCCGGTATCCGCTCCGGTAGAGGGGGACAATTTGAGGCTGCCCAATTCTAGTTTAAGATTACCTGATTCTGTGGATACTCAGTTTCCTGCTCTATCCGGCGGGGTGGGTTATTTTCAGATCATTGCCCTCTGCGCGTCCGGGGTTAGCAGCTATACTGGAAGAAGTAGGTGGTGGTTCCAAGGTCTCGCCGCTGCCTGGTGGTGATCCGGGGTATCATCCGCCATTGTGAAGAGGTAGTATCACCCACCCTGCTTTAGTCTGTCTAAAGGCGACAATATAGTCAGGCTTGGAAATGATCGAACTATACTCCCTCCCTATAGTTCTCCACTCAATAACTTGGTTATATGCATGAGTCAGATGGGAGGAGCAGCACCGTAGTTTAGTTTAGTTCCCATCTTTACATATGAAATCGCTAGTTCCCTTCCAACGCCTGAAGAACCAACCAACCCACTAAACGGCATCTACTGAAGCGGGGGAAGGGGGGCGGGGAATCCCATTACTATAGTCGACGTGCGCCCCTTCTACCTATTATTGGTTGGCTATATGTACTTATTTTTGGGAGACATGGCCACCCTATTGCCACCCACCCACCCCTGCCGCCGCTACCCCGTAACTATGACTGTAGCCCTCGGAACTATCGGGGTGGGTGGGATAGTTTCGGCCTAGCCTAGCTTCGTAGGTCCTACCCATACCCCCGGGGGGACATAGCAACCATTTGATACAACGAACGATTTCCATTTCTTTCTCCAGTTAGGTATGAGTAGGACATAGAAATGGACTTTCTAGTTGAGATCGATCGGGTGGTTCGGATAGGGGAAGTCTTCTGCAGCCGCCTAGGGCCAATTCCTTTTGAAGTAGAGCTGACGTGAATGAAGGAAGGTGCTAATGAATGCCTGCCGGGGTTCATCTGAATGAAATAAGGAGGCCCACCGCCCATTCCTCCCTGAAAACTCGCCACGCCATTTTCCGTGGCGAGGCCTCGTCGGCACGCCGCTATTACACGATGATCCGACTGCATACGATGAGATTTCTTAATATGTCCGCTATCCCGTAGGCTCCGTGCACAGTGGGTTCTCCGATTAACGGCTATCAAGTTGGGGGGTCGTTCATTATTTGAGGAAACGGAAAGAACGGCGAAATACGCATAAAAAGACAACCATTCAGGAATAATATTTTTGCACAACAGAAACAATCTCAACGATGTGTTCGTTTTGCAAATGTTTTTGCCCTGCTAACGTGTCTTCAAAACGAGAAAGGAGCTGTTTCGTTCGCTCGCCTGTTGTTTTTCGAGCGCATCGATGTGATTCATGTCATAGAGACCACGTAATTCCTCTTGGCACTTCCTCAGGCGCTCTTCGGCCGACGATATGCAATTTCTAGTATCATAAAGGGCATTCCATACCAAAAAGATATCTATTTCCCCTATCGAATTCCATATATTGCTTTCCCCGTCTAATCCTGGCTGGAATCATGAATAAATAGTAGAAGCGCATAAAGGAGGACGAGCCCAGCCTATAATCCCTCCCACCCGTTGGGAATTTTAGTTCGCGGTAGGGCCAGATTATATACGTAACATGCCCCCCCGCCCCGCGGCAGGGGTGGGGTAGGAAGGCGGGGTTTAGTGTATCACGTATTGATTGAATCCGGCAACTATCTAGAATTGTTACGTATAGAATGGTGTTGTCAATAATGGAAAAGAGGGGCCCCCCCGGCTATATTATTGCCGCTTTCCCCAACCGGGTCAACGGGTCAAAACTGACGACAGATTCGACCATCCTCCCCCACTCTATTTTCCACTCCTCGCCCACTCCTATAGATTTTTGTACACCCCCCATCCCCCCCATTATAGTTGTTCTTCGAGACGGCGAGAAAGCCCGGTTCGGTAGGTGTATCACGTATAGAGAAGATCGAGTATCTTCTATCTCTCCAGCGTAGGCATTTCTCCACCGTAGGTTTCAAAGGGTGAGGGTAAACCCTGCTCAGTTGTTTACCTTCAGCCTCACTATAACTATAGATGCGGTAGGGCGGGAATAGCAATGGTTGGCCAGCGGGTGGGGGGGAATGGTAGGACGGGGCTGACCCAATCGTTCCCTTGGGGGTGAGCTCCTTGGCCTTGTTTACGGATTATAGGCTCCTTGGCCCGGTTCGGTAGTATAACGTCTCAAAAAGATCGACTTTCTAGCTTCCGATGAACAGGGGAGATCTTTTAAGAGCAGCAGAGCCTTTCTCTCTTTCTTCTTGTATAGGTTGCCAATAGAATAGAATAGAGGTGAGAACAACTAATATTCCCCCCCACCCCGGATCTCGGCCTATAATTTGATAGGGATCAAAAGTTTAGGTCATATGACTGCCTATAATGGTTCTCTGGCCGACCCATTCATTTCGACCGGGGAATCGGCTTCTCCTACTCTAGTTGACGAGATCATACATAATGCGTGAATGATCGATGCAGATTTCTTAGTCAACGATGATGAGGTACAATAGTAGGGCCTATACCTCACTACCCGGTTTGCTTTCTTGGTTCGGGGATACCTCGGATCGGACTGTCGCAGCTTCTATCAAGGCTCACTGGTTCGGCTGGATTTGGATAAGCACCGGGCGGGCCCCGGGGCATCCTTCTACCTCCGATGCCATCTCTCCTCCCACCCCATAGAATGTCGAGGGCGAGCCCCCTACCATTCTAAAGGGCTAGCAACTATCGAGTGCAAGCTTTGACTGGAATTTACGCATTCCCTCAAATTATTCTATGGTACCCATTAGAAGTAGGGAATGCGTAAATTAATAAACCCCCAGTCCATAGAATTTTAGGGCTTGACTGGAACCTGCTAGAGTAGGCCCTCCTCCAATGCGAGCAGCTTGCTAGAGTAACTAAAATAGTTCTAGAATCGCCCAGCCGGGGGCCCTACTATTCTAAGGGGGCTTGACTGGAGGGGCTCGATAGTTGCCCACCCCGGCAATATTTGATAGGGTTGGCTCAACAACGGCATCTACCTCTGCAGGCCTAATTAATTAACCTGCTAAAATCGAGTCGAGCAGTTCATTAATGCGTTCACCTGCTATAAGAAGCTAGAATAAGCGGTTAATGGCATCAGTACCATAGAATTGTAGGCGAGCCGCCTTCCTTATTCTAGCCCCCTACTATTCTAAAGGGCCCCCTACAATTATCGAGGGGGCTCCAGTCAAGAATTGACTGATGCCATTAACTGGGGGCCTCAGTTCATAACTATATCAGTTCATTAATAAACCCCCAGCCGCCCCCCCGGGAGGAAGATTAGTTTAGGGGCCCCCTAGATTAATCCGCCTGCTAGATTAAGCTATAATAAGGGCTAGAATCGAGCTAGCATAAGGTGGGGGGTTCTATTCCCCCCGGGGTGGGTGGGAGGAAGTTATCACTTCGTTCAATGAGTAATACCTCGTGGAATACTAG
Organism: Cryptomeria japonica; assembly: GCF_030272615.1. Taxonomy (NCBI): domain Eukaryota; kingdom Viridiplantae; phylum Streptophyta; class Pinopsida; order Cupressales; family Cupressaceae; genus Cryptomeria; species Cryptomeria japonica. The sequence goes on along the minus strand of NW_026728844.1, from coordinate 1,567,646 downwards.
CGTGCTACTATGGATAGGGGCCTTCCTTTTCCTTCTCGAACACTTTCTCCTGGAACGCCCACCGGCACTATAGCGCCCCCACCCCTTTCTAGTTATAGTAGGGCGGGTGGCGCGGGAAGACGACTTCAGGTCAGGTGGCCTTCTCGAACGCTTGGCTCTGAAGAGGGCTCATCAGCTTTAGTAGCCCACTATTCAAAAAGGTGAGGGGGGGTAGGTAGGAGTAGCTCATAAGAGCATGATGGAGTCCCGGCCCATCAGCTACGCTCTTCCCTTTGGTGATCAGCTTTCTTGAGTAGCCTTGTTATCACGTAATAGATGCATTCCGTTATCACACTCATGCTGGTTCCTCCCTTCGGTCGTTCCTCTGCATCATGAAGAAGCTGTTTCACTCGTTATCATATAGTAAGTAGTAAGCCCTACTATCTCTAGGGGGTCCCTACGGGGTAAGTAGTAATCATTTCGCCGGATTGGTCTCTCACAGCTATGCCTGATCGAGTACTCCTACTATCGCTCCTCTCATGATGTTTCATTGCTGCAGAGAAGCCCTACTATCTATAGGGCGGGGCAACTATAGATATAAGGCCCGCTATTGAAAGAAAGGTGGGTATGGCATGGATCGCCCACCTGAGTGCTACGCCCTGCGGAAGTGCTCTACAATGCGATGCACTTCCACAACCACTTAGGTACGTACGATTCCGGGAAGAAGACTGGGTATTCCATACAGCCATCCCCCCCACCCCTTTCTATAGTTATAGGGCCCCGACCTCCTCAACTTCCTTGACCTATCTTGTTGAGGGCCTGCGCCCCTGCATGCAGGGGGGTCGAGATAGAGATAGCCATCTTATGGCCCCCTAGTGAAAATAGAGTTCAAAATGAAAAAGTAAAGATCGATCTGCTGCTGCATGCATCAAGTAGGATCATCGATCTCGGTGAACCCATAGTTGGTAATAGTTGGAGGTCCCTGCTGGGGAATAAGAAGTGGAGTGGGAATAAGAAGCTTAACAGTCGAGTAACTGCATGGGTGGGGGCCCACCATAACTCCATCTTGGGGTCGAGTGACTTCGTTCCGGGTTGGGCGGGGACTAGAAAGGCTGGTCGAGTTACTTCGTTCCGGCCCTACTATTCGGGCTCTTGTTTCCCACATGAACTGCAGGGTGGGAGGGACTCGATAGTATTGGGTGGGAGGACATAAAGAGAGTTCCCACCCCCTAAAGAAACCGAGAGGCAACTATTCCTCCCGTTCCTATAGTTTACCACCCTGCTTCCCGAACTATAGAGAGGGGCTAAAGCGGCTAGTCAATGGACCAAACTACCGCCCAACCTCAACACCTTTCTATCACCAACAGCCTCACCCACCCCCCATAGAATTGTAGGGCATTAAACAGCGAAACAACCGATATTCCAAACAGCCGAACAACCGATATTCCCCTACCGTTCTAGGGTTTCTCGCTTAATCTCCCTCCCGATGAACCGCATCAGAGCGGAACAGCGCATAAGCCGATAACATCGCCAATCCAACTCCCCCTTGTCCACTCTACCAGACAGAGGAGACACTCCGAGCTAAGAACCCAGGCTCCAACCCCCACACTGTTTTAAGGCGTAAGAGCAATCTTTTATACCTCCGGTGAAGAACGGCAGATTCCCTCCCTCCCTTTCCTATCGAGTCCCTCCCACTAGATTAATCAGTCAATTCGAGAAGCCCGCTCCCCCCTACTATTTGAAGGGCTCTATGGCGGTTCTAGAATCGAGCATAGCCACCCACTTAATTAATAAACCTGCTAGAATAAGAACTAGAATTCCTTATTCCCCTACAATTCTATGGGGCGATTCTAGCAACTATCGAGTGCAGGTTTATTAATGAACTGCAGTCAAGCCCGTACGGGGTGGGTGGGAGGACATTAGGGGCAAGCTGGACTAGAACTCCCACCCACCCCAATTAATGGTAGCCTGCTAGAGTGACGGCCAGATTCTATACGTAATACACCTATAAAATGGTAGGGGCAGATAAAGAGAGAGACGGCCCATAGCCCTACTATTCGCGAGGGTAGGGGAGACGGCCCCTAAAATAGATTATTTGGATCTTGATGATCGATCGACGGCCCATAGCCCTACTATTCGCGAGGGGGAGGGGAGACGGCCCATAGCCCTACTATTCGCGAGGGGGAGGGGCGGATCTTGAGACGGATAGACGGATCTTGAGACGGATCTTGAGACGGATCTTGAATCGAGAGTTGAAAGCCATAGAATTTGCCGAGGCGAATCGAGAGTTTAAAGCCATAGGGGCGAGATCGATCGCCAACCCCAACGGGGGTAGGGCGGCCCATAGAATAGTAGGGGAGTTCTCTACTACACATGCCCACCCCCCCATCATAGTTGTTATTGGGCGGGCTATTCTATTGGTAGGGGTAGGGGTAGCCCCGGCCTATTCGCCCTACGGGCCATCCCGCCAGTAGGGCCGGGGGCATGTTACGTATAGAAAACGGCTAATGCCCTGGCGAACCAGGAGGAAGCGGGCCGGGTGGGGGGGAAGCTACTATACCCCGTTGCTCCGACTTCGGATCTCGATCAATCATATGCCCCCCCACTGCTCTGTCCGATGCCTCCATTGACTACTTTCCCTTCCCTTTAATTCGGGCATCCTTCCATCGATTGATTTCAGAAGTCCCGGAACCATCCTCATTTTGCCACCACATCTTATTAACGGGCGGAGGGGATTGAACCCTGAGATTGGCGGAACCGAACCGACACCATAGCTTCCGATTCTATCAATCAATTGATTGGGGTGGGTGGGAGGAGTGAACGGAACACCCTCTCTTCCTTCCAGTAGTGGGCAGCCTCCGGGTGGGGGGGGGGGGGGAAGCGGCTAGAGTTGTTTCTCGCTTCTAAACACGATCCTTCAGAACTATACCCCCCAGCAGCTTTGGAAGCAGGTCTCGTTACTTCCTTCGGACCGACCCTATCCCGGCACTTATTTATGAGTGGATTTTGGCACCATATTACGTAGATAATAGACTGTGGAGTCTCCCCTCCCGAAGCGGGGGCCTTCAGGCAGCATTGAAAACCTGGAGATGCCTATATCAAAGTAGGGCACTTCGTTTGTTTGCTTCTGGTACATCGATTCGTTCGTCCCTCTCCTCGACTTATCATTTAAAGCTCAATCCCACTTTCTAATTTAGGGTGGGTCACGATTCCTTCATTCATTATTGCCTAAAATCCTTCTGCAAATGTCCTGCTTTCGCCCCACAGGCGCCGGTTAAGAGCTGTTTGTTCCATCATCCATTCGATCGGAGAGAGGAACGGAAACAGAATCTGTGCTAGAGATTTCACGGTTTCGAATCGACACTAGCTATAAAGGAGTGGGCCGTCACTGGATTGAAAATGAAGTCCCTTCCGAGCTTCAATGCACCAATCGACACAAGGGCGAGAACAGTCGAGCTTGCTAGGTTCCGATTTGTTTCAATGCTGCTTTGCTTCGGGCGCACGGACCTAATTTCATGATAAGTTGCCCGGGTGGGAGAGGTAGTTGGGGTTGTGGCGCCCATAGAATTTGAGGGCTCGTTGGAGAATGCTTTGCCATCTATCTATCCATCGATCTATCTTTGCGGGGCGTGAATCTTCATGTTTCAGTATCGGTTCGATACTTTAGGGGGCTTTAATGGCATGGCAGGTCGAGTAGAGGAATGATGAGCTATCAGAGGCAGGGCGGACCCATGATAAGTTCCTTCCGAGTCTATTCGTTCCGCTTGCCGGGGCTTAACTCGCCTTTTCAAATAATTAGTCTCCGAGGGGACGGTGTAAGGTCGAGTGGTTCTTCGAATCCGATAATAGAAAACTACCATAGAACTACTATTCTGCCGTTGGGCCCACCCACCCGGGTGGAAGGGATTCTAGCTATTCTATGGTGGTTGCTAGTATAGTTTTATTAGTTCTGCCAACCTGCTGCACGAACGAAGCCGAACCGAAATAAAGTAACTCACATGAATGCACCAAACAATCTTCACTGAAGCACCCATTCGCTCCGAGAGCTCCAATGACTTAAGCAGGCAGTTGAGGGAGAGGTTGCCCTGGTAGTGGACTTTCTATATTGATTATTGCTTCTCCGATAGCGGTGAGCACGTTTCTCGTTCTCATGAGAGAATTCATACCTGCCTGGAGGGGTGGAGGCACCGGACCTGCTGTGAGTTCTAGTTTCCATTCCAAGGGGCCCATCGACGCCCATTAGAATAGTAGGGCCCTCAAATTCTATGGGGAGAAAGAATCGGTTAGCGGGGCAGAATGGACTGATGAAAGCAAACAATTAAGATAGTAGGGGCCCTCCCACCCAGACTCAATGCCCCGTAGATGGGAAGTCTGTGGGGTGGGTGGGGGGCTTATCTGTTGGTAAATATCGGGATGTGGTAAGCAGATGTTTGTTAATTCCACCTATTGGTCAGTATTCTGAGTGGGGTGGCTATGCCTATGGGGAGCGATAGCAGCATCGAGAAGGGGAGAGAAGGCACGGGAGCTCCAGTCAAGCCTCGAAGAGAATTTCATTTATTCAAAATTCTAGTACGCCGGAATTAATCGCTTTTCCCGGCATTTCCATTGAGTGAGTAGGATGAGGATTTCGTCGAGACGAGTCTATTCGCCTTCGGTCCTAGTCCGGTCAGCCGATCTGCATCCCCGCATCGATCGGATCGTGGCAACTAGAGTATAGGGGGTGGAGGTAGGGCATTTCTGCTTGCGAAACAACTATAGACAGACAGTTGGGATCCTATCCTAAAGGGTCCTCTCGACTGTATAAACTCTACCTCTATTGGGAAACATAAAGGGAGTAGAGAAGAAGGCGGGGGAGAGAGCCCGCACAACTTGCTGAATGATTTGATTCGCAACCCCCTTTTGAATCATATAATAATAGGGGCCACCCACCCCTATGCAGGTTCCACCCGGCTATCGATCGGAATCGGCTGATCTTGTTATGGGAGATAGATATCCCACTTGGTATCAGCTAGGGCTCATGTAACGAGATATTCGGGCCAGGCCAGTATATAATATGTGAAAAGATGCGGAACAGGATCACCTGCTTCTCATCATTTTCTTCTGTGTAGCATTTAATGACGACGAGTGGGGGACAGCAAGCTCAACAGAGGGTTATAGGTGCTGGTTTAAGAAAGCCCCACTGAAGCGAGAAGGGTACGTACGCCCTTCCCCATCCGTCGGGTAGGGCTGTTTTCCTCTCGTATCGAGCCACTCGGATTGATTCTTCAGTCGAGTCTTCTCCCTTCCCATTTTGGTTTTTCGGAGTGTTCGGCCACCCTTGATCATAGGAATGATAACCCACTCGATCGTAGGAATGATGGCCCAATGAATGCATCTCGTCGCACTATAGCCCCGGGCAACATTGGTCAATGAAAGAGCGGGATACGGCAGATATGATGATTGGGAGACGCTTTATTGAGGTATCGGTTTCGAACAGGAAACAAACATTGACTTACCTTTCTCGCTGGCCCAAGCTGTACCAATAGAGTGTAGCTGACTATTCCGCCTATAGAGTTGGAGATTCGTGCTGGAGCTCATAACTGAACATGCACCTGTTGGATTCCAACTATAGTTGAGATCTCTTTCTATTCGATTCTGTAAGTTGGTTACAGAACCACTTTATTTATCTATCTCGGCCATCGAACCCTTAGAAGCCGTAGGGTTCATCAGGGTGGTGCATAGGGAATTGATAGTTCCGAGACGTTCTCCACTCTGCTCATGCGGCAGAAGAGAGGAATCGGTCTACATGATCTCTATGAAGGCTATTCATGCTGCTCCTCACCATTCCGTAGAAAAGAGAGCCCGGAACAACTATAGTATAGTAGCGGGGAACTCAACTCAATTTTCTTGGGGCGGAACAACTAGAATTCCCCCCCATCCGGGTTACTGAGACTGTATTGATCAGTGAAGCTGCCTACTCGGCCCCCTACTATTCTAAGGCGGGCAGGTTGGTTCGGAAGATTGGATGGAGACAGTGTTTTCTAAATCAATCTTGTTGTCTTCGAGAAGGGTGACGGGATGGTAGAGCTCATTGATAGAGACCGCTGTGGGCTAAGCTAGTGAGTCCTTCTCCAACAAGCAAGAGCACCCCAACGGGGCCCATAGAATTGGCTTACTCTAGCAGGCTAATTAATTAAGGTCCTCCCACCCCAGTTTTGCCGAATAGTAGGGCCGAGAACGTCGAATAGTAGGGGCCCTCCCACCAACTATCGAGTGGAGGAGGGCTAGCAGGCTGATGCCATTACTCCCACCCTGCTTCAACAACTAGAATTCCCTTTCCAATTATCGAGCCCACCTGGGCCAGATTATATACGTAACATGCCAGTCGACGATTCTAGAACAACTATTTTAGATTGCAAGTTATTATAGCGGGCTGATTAATTACTACCCTTACAATTTCTATGGCTATGGCCCTACAATGGCGCATTAATTTACTGCTCGCCCTACAATTCTATGGACCCCCCCTATTCTAGCAACTATCGAGTGCAAGCCCCTACCCCTACCCCCTACAATTTCTATGGCTATGGCTATGGCCCAAAAACAATGGCGCCTCGAATGAACTGATTCGAGCAAGAGGTATATAGTTGTTGAAGCAGGGTGGGCCCCCCCGAAAATTCTATGGTTCTAAGGATAGCAAACAAAATCTGGGAAGCCCTACAATTCTATGGGACTGATTAATGAACGTCTCGCCCTACAATTCTATGGGACTGATTAATTCACTAATTAATTCGGCCGGCGTTGTTTCGTAAAGAAAACGGCACCGGAAGCTGGTCTGCTGGGCCGACACTGACACTGAGGGACGTTCTCGGGGAGCCCCACCCAGTAGTCCTAGCCGTAAACGAAACTAAGTGGCGTATTTACCCTTTTTCGTGCTGTAGCTAACGCGTGAAGTATCCCGCAAAAAAACTGCCAGGGGGCAAGAATGAAACTCAAAGGAAGGACAAGCGAGCATGTGGTTTCGATGCCAAGCGACCGGGCTTGACATGCCGTGCTCCAGAAAGAGAGGAGTGCCTTCGGGCATATCTATTTCTGGGGGGCAGGCACAGGCAGGTGGTCAGCTCGTGCCGTAAGGTGTTGTTTGTTGGGTTAAGTCCCGATGGTGAATCATGTGGATTTTCTTTATTACATACGGTTTTTTTGCGGCTAATAATGCCACCACAATACAAGAGCATTGCTGGGCGCTACTAAAGAGGCGTGGCGACGTGATCTTGGGACGTGTGCCTCGGGGTGGGTGGGGGGAGATAGAAGCCGTCCGACTGTCCGAAAACGAGTGAGGTAGGTTCGGTCCTAGCAATTCTCCTAGAATTTGAGTTCAATATGCTCAAGTACGTGTTAGGGGGTAGGGGAGGATTGTGGGATGTCGTGTCAACACCCTAGCTATAGGTGGGAAGTGCTAAACCCCCAAAAATCCCTATCATCCATGTAGCTAGCTAGGGTAGACTAGTAATCTATTCTGGTGTGATAACCTTCAATATGTTTTTATCGGACCCAAACACTGACTTACGGACGGATCGCTAACGCTTGAATGGAAACCCACTAGCAATTGATGTGGGCACTCTGTCTTCAAATACGTTACGCCTTACCGGATAGGTTTAGGGATTACAGAATTGAATGCGGCCGAGATACAAAGTACGGTGTGATAGAAGGTTCCTTCTCCCTTCAACCTATCCTACAGCCGAATGAATATGAGGAAATCGTCGACTCACGAATGCTCCTTCACCCGCAACAGGCAGATGGTCACTTTCTGTGTGCACTTCCCATCCTCTCCTATCGTTTCGTTCCTGCAGGCCGGATCGCAGAATACAAGAGGTAGGTAGGTCTCCCTCTCCTCTTTCTTCTTCAGACGCCCCACCTGTCCATCCATCAGCTTGTCCGTCATGCATGCTGCTTTAAAGGCGGCTATTTCTTGAGCAGTTCAATATGTACAGGTTTCACCTTTCTCGTCTCAGTTGACCCTCAATTAGCTCTGGTGCGCAGCAAGTTCAGTAAGCCCCCAGCCCAGTATTCATTCTATATCAACAATTTAGTTATGTTTGGTTGGCGCGTTGGCCGCCCTTGATGATGCCCTACTCTAGAATGGGGGGGGGCGGGCCCCATCTCTATACCATGCATGCTCCCATCATCCTGCCCAAAATGAATGACTGTCCTCTCCAGATCCATAGAATCCATCAGTTACAAGCCCAGCTCGGGGTGGGTGGTAATAAAGAGGCCGGGTGGGTGGGACTATTCTCTTCAGTCAGAAGTTCCCGTGCGTCCACGTACAGAACAACCCACCGGCACTTTAACTACATCACTGTAGGTAGGTAGGAGTCGCTGATATTGCTTTAGCTTGAGCGCCCCGAGCTAATGAGTTCTGAGTTCCCACCCGTAGACCCGATACAGCTTCGGCTAATCGATAACGACTACCTCTTTCTTCATGAAGTCAGGGATGGATACCACGTCGAGTGGTCCCCGAGTTACGAGTCCGAGTTCCCGAGCTTCTCCCTGCCGTAGAATTCTTCCCCTATATCCATCGCTTCTCGATCAATAGAAGAGAGAGATGCGGGCTACCTTTCTCGAGCTAGCTGTTCCTTGCACCGATACCCCTCCCTCCCTAATCAGGCCCCAGCCTGAGATACAGCCTGTCCCTCTGAGAGTTAGTACGATACCGAGAAGATAGTTCCGTGATACCTGGGATGAGGAACTGGTCAGTCCCTGCCCCGACCGGCACGAAGTTGATTAGCGAGCCCGGCTAGAAGGCGGCTCGAAGATAGCGCTCACTATTGCTCTCCCTTCTACTATCAAAACCATGAGTAATAGTTTCCGAAAAAACCAAACCATGAGTAATCTTTCTTAATAACGAAAATCGTCTCGATTAAGATAGATTCATAACGAAAATCGCTCGCGACATCGGTCGGAATGCTAGGGGGGGGAGGGGAGCAATATCAGTAATCAAGTCATTCTTTTATCGTGGAGGCGAACGACTGAGAAAGAGGCGTAGGCGAACTAACGAACTACTAACTTGCTTCGGTATGTGCCGGGTCGGTTCTCAATCATGGAAGGTGCGAGAGATGGTAAAGCGAGTCTTCCCCGGCAACCGGGAACTATCGAGCCCCACCCAACCCGGCCCCTTCTATCTCCCCCCACCCACCAACTAAACGGCATCTATAATTATTGATTTGGGGGGTGGGGGGGGCCTGCGGGGTGGGTGGGTGGATGACAGTTGCCCTCGCCTTCTATTGTTGAAGGGCTACCTATCTCGAATACAGACATTGACTAGCCTCAGCTGTCTTTCTTCCCTCTGTTCACAGGAGTGCTTGAGGACGATGATCCTAAAACGATGGCTTCAGCAGTTCTTGATGTCTTTCTTGAGGTTGCCCCGGGACACTGTCTCCGTTGACTACTGCGGGAACAGAAGAGGGTCGAGCAAAGACTTCTAATTCCCCTTACCCCCCCTACCGGACATTGGAGAAAAGCAGAACCGCCCTTCATTCATCTAGGTGCTCCGAACACTAGAGATGCCATGCCAAAAGGAGAGGCCCCCATTGCGCAAACGTCGACCTTTCTAGACATATGGTTCGCCTTTCTTCCTTTCGTTCCGATTTGGGTTGCTACCACCAGTCGCTTTAGTGACGTCAGTGAACCTTCTCGTCGAGCTAATACGTCGTAATTAAGAGATGTTGGGTTGAAAAGGGTACCGAAACTAGACTCTGTGGGATAGGGAAACTGCATGGAGATCGGCTCGACGTACGTGAGTTCGTGCACCCAGTCCTTCTTTTTTTGTTACCAGTATCGGCAGTTCTGCTTGTAAAGCGAATATGTGTTGATTCGATGTGGTATGGCCCAACTCCTGCTTCTTCCATTGTTTCTTATCGTCGACCCCTGGGCCTACCGGGAGCCTCTATGTCCCGATCTTGGGTGGGGATGCATAAAGAAAGGAAGCTCCGAAGCACCGTTTCGACCCGCATTCATCCACTCTCCTCTCCGTCGCTATGCCCCCAAGCCGAAGCCCTTTATGGGGTGTAGGGGTAGGGAGACTCTGTTAGTTGTCCATATCGATAGTGGTTTGGTAATATGTGGTGTAGAATATCCGGTGCAATAGTAGAGGGAAAGGGCCAACTCGACATAGGGAATAGTACCACCGTTATCGGTACCGAATCGCTTGGATCCGGGGATGCATGCCGAAGGCGATTCCCTCTCCAATGCAGACAACCATTCTCGCTCCAGATATCCGGCCGTCTATTATCTAGGGATTAACGCCCTGATGATGGAAGGGCTATTGTTGGGTGATGTGAAAGGTAGGTCGATTGCCTTTGTTCGTTCAGTAGCAATTAAATTAGAGTTCGTCCCTATCTGAAGACTTATCAACTCAAATGGAGGCTTACGGTTCAATGTCCATGATTTCTCTTCTCCTTGGCTTTGCTCCTAAAAGCTGGGTGGGTCGGATCTAACTCGAATGCATAGGGGGTGGCAGGTCCCAATACCTCTCCCTAACGAGACATAAGGAAAGCATCGGCACAGCCCCCTGTGCCTCCGTTGGTTGTGGAGCCTTTGTTGCAAAAAACCTAGCAGAAAGAAAGCGTAACGATAAATGGATTCCGTTCATTTGAGACGATAAATTCGCCCGTTTCTCGAATTGTGAAAAGGTTCTGTTAGTAAAGAATAGGAACTTAGCAGAAGGGAAGGATGTTAGTGAAGAATAGCTTAGCAGAAGGGAAGGATGTTAGGAGCTTAGCTTAATGAATGTCTCATGGAGCCTAGCCTTAATTGGAGCAGCAAAATAGCACTCATGAACTTATGAATGTCTCATGGAGCCTAGCCTTGTCCAGAGAAGAGAAAAATGGAATAAGAATGAACAGATCGAAGTGAACGGACAATGTTTTCTGTATCCCAATCAATCTGTCTCCTTTCCTTATCGAGGTCCTCTCGCTTGACAATAGGAGAGCTTGTCTGGAGAACAACTCTTTGGGTATAACCTATAAGGTAGGAAAATAATATCTATCGTAAAGCCCTTTCACCAACCCGTTCCCGTTAAACCTCCTTACCCAACCCTGAGCTACGTTATGCTCAGGAGGAGTCGTAGGGCCGTTACCGTTACGTTAGGCTGTTACCGTTATGTCCCTTAGCCATTGGGAGGATGAACTTACCCGAGCGTGGCCCATTCCTTGAGCCTAGACCGAATTCAAGACTTAGTTATACGGCTCACGTAATACAACGTTAATTCCCTAGCTAAATAACACTTAATGAGTAACGCCATACGAAAGCAGACTGAGAAGCCCCAGCCCGATAACCGCAGAAATCTAGTCAGGCAGGACAAAGAGAAGATAGTAAGGTAAGATAGTAAAGTAAGATAGTTCTCACAAATTATACCGGGATGGCCGGGGAATAAGATAAGATACAGGGTTACGCAGGTTTACGCAAGTATCATTTTTTCCTGAGAAAGCAGGCATAAGTATTTACTTAGAGAATATATAAGGCCCTTGTTACAATTACCTCTATCTATAGTGAAGAGGCCCCTCTAAGAGTAAGACCATACCTACCGGAGGTACGACCTCTAAGGTATCCCTATTGGTTCAGACTCTCGTAACTTCACCTTATCCGCCGTGCGATAGATTGACTCCGAGGTCTAATTCTCGGAACTAATAGCTTCCTGAAAGAGAAAGGATTCTCTACAGAGCAGCAGGTTGTCATTTGTTATCGCACATTTTCCCCGACTCAATTCCACTAGCATAATGGTTTGATGGATGGATGGTTAGCCCTTCATAATGGATGGTTAATGGCTGGCCTACCTTCCCTTCTTTCTCTCTGGCCTAATAGCGTGATGAGTGAGGAGCCTTACCTTCTGGCCTACCTTTCACGATCTTACCTCGCCATATAGATACTTCCCCTTCATAACTGCTTTGTGACTGTCCCCATTCGAATAGCAATAATCAGGGCTCTCTCCTAACAGTTGGATTGCTATGGATTTACTGGGCATGAGACGAACTAATGATAGAGGCTTGTTGTATTGGGAGATTTTGAAAGGCCTTGCTTACAATTAACATTAAGCCCGTAATTACATATAGAGACTATAAAGACAGCTAGCCAGACTATTTCTATTTTCTAGTTGGGAGGCACCACAGCTCGCCAGTCGCTTGGGAGGCACTATCGCTCACGCTAAGCTCCTCCTTACTCGCTAGTCATCCGCGGGAAACCCGCTTATATACTATAGAGACTATATGGCCCGTTACCTCTCCATAAGGCTTGATTGGAGCCTGGGGATTTACGCATTGCAGCAAGCTTGCAGCTGTTAGAACGCATTCCAGCAAGCTTGGAGCTCTACAATAGAATACATAGATAGGCTTTGCATTTTCCTCCGGATGAACGCATTGGAGCAGTTAGCCCGGATAGTTCATGTAGGTGCGTGGCAGGCCTTCCTTACTATACTAGAGCTTACTATACTAGAGCTCGGTACCGCTTAAAGGGATGCACCAAAATAGAAAGGGATGCACCAAAATACGGGGGTTACACAAATATCACAACTTTTGGGAGCACTCACCAAGGGAAATCTTGAAATGGCCCAAAATACGGGGTCGAACCACAAATTGGATGTGCCTTGTTAGAGGAATTGGTAAAATGGCCCAAAATACGGGGATTCCATTTTCTCTGTCACTTTTGGGGTAACTTGTTAGGGGAATTTGGAAAGTGTCGCAAAAGACGGGGCCCTAGTTACGAGTGAGTTAACCACGTGGACTTACAGTCGACATTACAACCGTCCTCATTCCAATAGCCCCATAGAATTGTAGGGCCTTTCTTCATAATATAAGAGAAGTTGCCTCCATATAGCCAAGCACTAGTGCGATTAAAGGAAAGCACAGATCAGTGCGATTATGGGATCAAAGCACAGATAAGGATCAGATATAGCCAAGATATGCCCGAGCCAACGGCAGATATGCAGAAGATATCTTTCTCCGGGATCAGATAGAGACAATATATGCCCCAGCTAACGGGAGAATAAATGCAGGAGATATGGAACAGCCAATGGGAGAAGAAACACCCATATTACCCATCTACATAGATATGCCCAGTCATCCGCACTAATACCTAATGCAGGAATCTTTATGCAGGAATCTTTATGCCAGTAGGGACATACCTTATCGGAATAGGGACATACCTAATGCAGCAATATTTATGCCAGTTACTAATACTCATACCTAACGCAGTCATCTATATGGACATCAAGATCATTTACCTATACCTACTAATACCTAATACAATACTAATACCTAAGCTGGTCCAGTCCTTCTTATTTATCGCCTAGGAGAGCACTCCCTTACTCTAATAGCATCTGGACTAGCCTTTACCTCCTGGACAGTCATTATGCCATGGCCTAGGAGAGACGGGTTCAGTGGGTGCTTCCCACAATCCCATCTAAGTAGACCCACAATCCCATCTAAGTGGACCCATTAGGCGATCGCCTAGCAGAGCACTGCAATACCACACCTTTTTGACAGAACTAATAACACACCTTTATTACGGATAGGACACCTTAAGGGGATCCACTAATAGTCATTCCAGCTGTTCCTTTACTTTAAGGGAACGGGCAGTCGCGGGATCCAGTTAGCCTTAGCCATGCATAAGGTCGCCGGGCCGGGGTCTTACTCTAGCAAAGGAAGCCATACACAGAGATAAGCAAGCAATAGAATTACCCACCTAATAAGGAAAGACTCTAAACAGAGGAAACGCCTTAAGCGAAGCGCTTCTATTAATTGGTACAGTTTAACTACTTATTAGAGAAATATACCCAAGGAGAGAAACATTATTAACCTCCCTACCACTAACGTACTCTCATAGGTGCCTTACTCTAATAGGGGACCTACTCTATAAGGGCACTCGGAGAGGGAGATTAGCCTGCGGAGAGGGCGAGAGAGAGAGAATCCGGGGCTAATTCCTGTGTTGGGGTGTAACGTAGATTAGCCTTCTTACCTAAGGTTAAGGTATAGAATCCTGCCCAGAGGGACAGAGATTCCTGCCCAGAGGATAAACCCTTGGGTTTTTCCCCTGTGTCACCGCTCTTCAACCCCTTGGGTTTTTCCCCTGTGTCACCGCTCTTCAACCCCTTTATCTTTTACCCCTGTGTTCCCTTGCCTCATGAACCAGTAGTGGCCGACAAGCATGCAGATTCACTAAGATGCACTTAGCCATGGTGAAATACTTTATTGGCTTAGACATTCCGAGGTCAAGCTTAGACATCGTGAAAGAAAGCACAATGAATTCATGTGGGCAAAAAAGCCTAATTCGTGGCGGCGCAGGGACATCAACCAACGGGGTTACACAACACTGCCTCATCAAACAATGACATTTACAGACATATTAAGAAGAATCCATCGTCTGGGACCCACATCTGGTCTTTCTCTTTAGAAAGAATAGCCAATCACAAAGCATACGAGCGGAGGTTCTTCAGTCTAAGGGACACTTCTATGCCTGTGAGCGAGATTACTACTATATTCATTCCAGTATCACTCTATCAATTCTCGCCTAGGAAAGCACTGCCTTACTCTAATAGGATTATGAACCCCTTCTCTTGAACCCCCGGTGCCAAACTCTAGAAGGTAACTGTCCTAATCGTAGATAATCGGAGCTATAAGGTAACATGAATCCCAGCTATAAGGTCACTGAGCTGCTAATCCGAGCTATTAATTGAACTGCTATTTCCGGTAAGCACATCACACAGGTGTGCCGCAGACATCCCCTATTCAAAGCCTCTATCTTTATTGTATCTATTATCCTATCTCATTATTCCCCTATCTCATTCCCCTATCCTCTTAACCCCTCCCATAAGCAGATCAATGATGCATATTCAACATGAACCCCTGTCTCACCGCTCTTGAACCCCTCCCATAAGCAGATCAATGATGCATATTTATAGGTCTATACCCCCCACAAACCGGCAGCCCAGGGTAGGTCTCTATTCATTAGTCTTTAGCCCCGGTAAGCACATTAACACTGCCTTCACACTGCCGATGCATATTCATAGGTCTATACCCCCCGGCAAAGGAGATTCACTAAGGGAGATCATCCTTGGGATAATAATTATTGCGGTGTAGACATTATTCAGGGGATCATTACCCACCAGCCCTAAAGAAACACCAGGACAACCGCAACAGATATAACCACGCCTTGTTCCGGAACAGACATAAAGAAACCGGTCAGGACATAGCTGTTGGAACGAAGAAGGAACGAGATTCACTCACTTGCGCAACTAAGGAACGCAACAACCCACCCTTGATAGACTTTGTAAAACATCTAAAGGGTGCCTCCATCTGAATAGCTATCAGCAATCGGAGCAGCCACTGGACATTGAACTGCGCCTCTGGTCGCGTGTGCCGTGCAGTAAAGAATATAGAAAGATATGCAGTGCCCAGCTACTAATGCGACGCGGTGGGCAGCTACTAATTTCATCAGCGAGCCATAGCCGTGGGAACCAACGAGATGAACTAAGGTACATAATAATGCGAACAGGAAGAGAGTCTAAAATCGGGGTGCCCCCTATTCCCTTTAATCGGAGCTATTGGGAGATCTAACCATCGGAGCTATTGACCCAAGGTGCTATTTACCTCCTAGCTATTGACCGAAGGAGATAGATCTCAATTCCGAGCTATAAGGTCACTTCCTAATCATCGCTATAAGGTGCCGTGCCAACCAAGCAGATTGACTAAGCGAGAGAATCCGCGAAGGGAAAGGAAGGAGGGGGAGATTATCCTGCGGAGAGCGAGAGAATACAGATGATACATACATTACTTGATCAAAGTAATCCATTACTTCATCAAAGGCATTACTGGCATTAACAGGAGCCAAGAGGCACTACCAACAACACACCCCATACCAACTACAGACATACGCCCATAAGATATATCTAGATATATATATAGTGGTGGTGGAACGACACCCTTTCTCATGATGAGACACTTGGTCAATGGAAACCCTTCCGGGGTCCGACCCACTTCTTCAATGGCCCCCTACTATTGTATGCCCTACAATTCTATGGGTGAGCCCGCCTCTGTAAAGAGCTAAAGGTTGCCAGTTTAGTGGGGGGTAGTTTATGGCAACAGGGTTGTCTCGTCTTGTTATCGGGCGAATCTTACACAAGTTGTCATCTAATCGAATTGAACCCGAGTCAAGGGAATTGTGGGAGAAAAGATCTAAGTAACCCAATTGAATGAGAGACAAGGGATACCCAGATAAGCGGCCAATCCATACTCCCCTATGGCAATTGGCAAACGCGGTCAGCAGATCATCAACATAGATTCATGTTCTAGTCTACTCATGTTGGTATTAACGATTCTTTCGTTGTGAAACTCTTTCATCTCGAAAAATCGATATTCTCTGTTTGGCCAATTACACCTACGGTATACTAAACTAATGGATGCTCGAACATCACATCTCTCGAAAGAAGCAATCCAGTGATCAATTCCCGATAGATCATGATGTTTAATACATTGGTTCTATATATGGAGTTACTTCCCTCCGGCCGATCAAGATACATCCATTGAGAGGTACGCATTACCCATAAACAAGATATCTATATGTCTATATTGCTGATCTGATCGTTATTGGGAACGGTGCCCCCGATGGTGCTAGCCCTTGGGTGTTTCGCATACATATATTTCTATAACGCCCCCTACAATTCTATGGGGCGCCCTCCCCTCAAATTCCTATTTTAGGTTATACCTCACCTTCACTGCGTTCAGGTAAGCAAAGGTTGCTAAGGCGTAAGGAGCAGATAGAGGAGCATAGCTGGGAAGTGGTGAACCACTTCCCCAGCCGATCCAAATCCATATAATACATAGCCAGCTGACTGAAGTTACCCTGAATCAGAGCCTATAGATCCATAACCACCAATGGTAGAGATAAAGGAAGAACCCGCAGTTTCATATGCAGTAATCTCTTAGCTGTGATAAAGAGTAACTAGTAGGTAAGTCCCTAATTAACATAGTGTGTAGCATAGGTGGGTACACAGGTGTTTTACCCTTTTCTGCTCCCCAAACTAACTATAGATAATAAACGGCACAAGCGGAGAGGTATGATGGATGTTTTTTTACCTATCAACATGAGCAAAGGAGAAGGAGCTCATACAATCATCAGCATTAGCCTGCATTGATAAGTGCTGCATTGATAAGCACAGGTCCTATCAACCTAGAGACCGAGTAGTTTCTCCAATTGGAGATTTAGGTCCAAGGCTCATGTCATCCCCTCCAGATGCCTATTTAGAGCCGCCAGTTTAAGAGCCAATTCTAGGCACCAGCACCAGTAGATCCAACAGCAGATGCAGAGCCATAACCAGTAGATCCAGTCGGTGAAGCAGTTGAACCAGAAGCATAACCAGACGCACCAGTAGCATAAGTCGATCCAGGACCAGCATATCCATCAGTAGAGGTCACAGCTGATCTTTACCCGCTGTTAGCTTGAACCTGTCGCCCTACAATTCTATGGGGCCATTGATGCATCAGTCGATCCTATTGATCCAGTCGGTGATCCAGCCCTCGGGGAACCAACAGAAGCATAACCAGTTGTTCAAGATGCAGCAGGAGCAGATCCCCTTGGGTAAGGGTGCTACTGCTGGATCTTCTGCTGATTTGATTCAAGGTGAGACTCGATCAACTGCTTCTCGAATCGGATCAGCTTAAACTGAAACTGCTGGATCAACGACTGAATCAACCCAATCAACCACTACTACCTTTGCTTTTCCCTTTTCGGGGTTAACTCCAACGGGCTCCAGGTAAAGAACTGGATCAATGAATGAAACCGAGGACGGGGGCTCAGCTTTTTTATATGCCTTAAGTGCTGCTTCGAGTGGGTCTAGGCCCGGCATATTGAACCTACTAGCAGCTCACGTTATACCAACCTAACGAAGAAACGACACGAGCGCACTACCTCGCATAATAATAATAATAAAGCACAAAATCTAGTAGTCCCAAAGATATTGGCTATAAGGGATAGGAGGTTGGCCTAATCATTAACGCAGTCCCTATCACGGAATGCTATGAGCCACGCGCAACTCACCAACTCACTTGTTCATTCATGTCTGATCTTTACCAATCCCATCCGTAAAGTCCGATCCCCTAAACTACATCCCCATGTCACACCGAGCCGGTTCCACTTTCAGTCCTACATAGTGCCCACTCTCCCAGTCCAGGAAGCCCTGTCACTGTGTTCCAAGTAACTCATCACCGTCTATGCTGGTGGCCGCGTCTCTCAATCCATCATCGTTGCTGCCCCTACAACAGTCCATTTAGAGCAGGAACCGTAGCATCGCCTTACATATAATGCACCTTTCGCTCCGATCATTAATAAGCTAGGGGATACCAATACTACGGAATCAGCCTTTGCTTTCGAGGAATGAGCTTATACCACCATTGATGAATTAGCCTTTGCCATTAATGATGACAGATAATGAGCGATCGATGAATCAGCCATTCCAGGGGCAGGCGCAGGAACAGAGAAAGAAGCACCCGTTTCATAATCTATTGACCCAGCAGCTGACCGAGGAACTAGTGAATGCGCCGGCATCCCCGCTATAAATTCTATATCCAATAGCAGGGGAGCAAGCCACTAAGGCATGATAGACAGATAAAAAAGCACCATAGGCAGAAGAGATCAAGTCTTTGCAGGCATAAAACCATAAAGTGACCTTGCCAACCAAAGGAGAGAGAATGCTTTTGCAAGCAATGGTCGATCGAATGGTAGTGGTAGGGACGGTAGAGAAGCCCCGGTGGGGAAGAGTTACCAAAAGCACCTCTTACTTCCACAAGTTACAGGTCAAGCCTTAGCTCTAGCACCTTTACTCGGACAAGATCGAAACAACCCTTTTCATATATTTCAATTGCGGGGTCAGTGGAGATTACAGATCTCCACTTAGACCTAGTCGTCTATAAAAAACCCTTAGTTCCGGATCCCGCGCCATCAATATAGGCATAAACAAGGGCAGATCCAATTACAGTTCCACCAGATGCATATCCCTAGCCAGTTTACCTCAAACCACCACCCTCGCAAAGAGCAGAAGCACAGCAAACACCATAGACAGAGGCAAAGACAAGAGCATCTCAGCCCGGAGCATATTGAGTTCCATATCCTGTAGGACATTCACCACCAGCAGCTGGATCTGCATCATTGGACGGATACCGGCCCAACTTGATAAACCCTTGCTTTATGCTCTCCAGGTAAGAAAGTCAGGTTCTTACCCGAACAATAAGCTATAAGGTTAAGGGCAAGCCCTACCTTGGCCGGGCTGAGAAAGAGCTTCCCTTACCTCCTCATTGCTCCCGCGGATACAGATTGTTTTAGAGACCCAGATACCATGGATTCCGGTTCATATCCTCCAGGTGCAGATCGAGTAGTTTACCCGGAACCATCAGTATAGGTATAAGCGGCGGTTTCATATCCAATTGGAGATAAAGATTTATCCCCACCATCAAAGCAAGTACCAGGTGCCTATAGAAACAATAGGGGATCAAGTCTTACCCGCACCAGTAGGATCCCACATATGAACATATTCGAATGTTAGCCAGGGTATACTAGCTGGTAAATAAGCTGGAACTATTGCTTATGATGCGGGGTAAACTTCAAATAATAGGTAAGTTGCGAGAACGAATGGGCTCCGCTCCGGACTATTCTTTTACTTCCGTCTTTGTCTCTCTGTTACCAAATATATCCATATAGAGTCTATATTGTGCTACCTTCGCTTCTGGCCACTCACTGGGGTTCTCTGGGCCACTTACTGGGTCTCGATCTGCAGCATCTGAAACCAGCGAGGATACTGGCACTGCGACGAGTGGAGATACCAACAATAGAACTGGGAGGGATGCTCAGCAAGCAGCATCAAAGCCATAAACGGGGGTAAAGGCAACCGAGAAAAAAAGAGTTTTAGTTCGAGGAGATCAAAGGGCCACCTCTATTTCTTATTGATTACGTTTCAGTTTCCCGGGCGGGGGCATTAGAGGCGTAAGCAAAGGCAAAGCGCATAGGCTAAGCATTTAATAGTGTAGTACGTGCCTTGTAGTTGCCTCTAACCTCAATTGGTTGTGTAGTACGGGTGCCTAAGCCCCGCGTGCTTTCTAACTGATTTTTCTCTGGGCAAAGTGCTGGCTATGAATCTAGATCTCCAAATGAAATTAGCTCTGCCCTCGCTACTCGGTCAACTTTATCTCTTAGGTTGGTTGTTAAACCCTTTTCTGCATATGATGCCTATGCTCCCTTTGCCTATGCTACTGGTCAAATTTGACCCCGGGATAAGGTACGTTAAGTGACTCGACTTTTGGGGGGTATATATATTGCTCAAGGCTGTTTCATTATCATTCTCTGGGACCGGGAAGCCTGATGAATGGGTCGCTTGAAGTTCTTGCCATTGCAAAGTGAAAATCTCTTACTACAGTACCTCCTCTACTTTTTAGGTTTATTTCTATTCTATGCTGAGTAATGTTTCTAACTTCGGTTTCTACCCAACTTTCTCTCTCTTCTGACAAGGCACGCGCGGGGGTTGGTTCAAACAGGGGATTGTACCAATTCACTTCTCCAAATCCTTCTCCGAATACCAGATCCAGAAGGTTCTTATAAACTCATGCACGCAAACAGTTCCGCCACCGCTGAGGTGTCCTCACTCTCACTAAGATCCTCCCCAGCATTGCCCTGTCCATTCTCATTGTCTGAAGCACCCTCACCTTCTTCCATTCGCTCTTACTCTCAGAACAACCACTGCCTAACCCACTTCATTAATCCTTTCCTATCATGCTCAATAACCCACCCTTTTCTCACATGCTATCTACTGCATACTGGATCTTATGCTAACTACTCTATCGCAGTATTCTTCATTCCCCGTAGGGGCCCATCAATTTTTCTATATTGGTTGCGTCTCTCCCTACTATTTGAAGGGCTAGTGGGAGGCCTCAAAGTTACGGGGTTCGGTCTTTGAAGCTGATCCCCTATAGAATAATGGGACCCACTTTTGACCATTTGAGCAACTAAGATATATAGGGCATGACCCCAGCCGAATTGTAGGGGCCCGGTTTTCTAGCCCCATAGAATTGTAGGGGCCCTACACCCCCTACTATTTGAAGGGCTTCCAACTATTGCCTGACGGGGGGTTTCTCGGGTGCCCAGGAGGGCCCCAATTCTAGTAGTTGGGAATCATAGGGCCGGGTGGGAATTGTAGTTATTGCCGATTGTAGGTGATCTCGATCTATCTACAGATTACTGTCTGAAGCGCCTTCCTCCACTTCCCCTTTCGGTAACTACGGAGCGCCGGAGGGAGGGCCTTCCGGTCCGAGACGATCTCCCGTGAACCGCCCTACCTCTATAGCGCGGGGTAACTCCTTCTGATGGAGCCGGTGGGTGGTCGGTCTCAACGGGGGGCAGGCCCGTCCTTAGCTCTTTTGTCGAGAAAGAGAAATAACGCCCGTCAGTCATCGTACTGTCATCGTCCATTCACTAACTGGGATGGAGAGGTTAATGAATGAATAGGCGAGCCGGCCGATGCATCAAGGTGTTGGGTTTATGCAATATCGGGGGCCGGGGGTGGGGGGATGACCGTACGTGGAGCCTCGGCGAAGAGATTCATTCCGCCGTGGGGAGGGGAAAGTCGGGTCAAAGGCATTCTCGACGAAGAGGGGGCAGACCAGAGGGATAGGGCTGACTGTGTGTGGAGAGGGTCGTGTCCCTGTTCGTCGGGCTGTAGTATGGTACCTTTGACTCTTGGGAGTGAGAGATCGCATGAGCTCATGAAGCGCCTCTCACCGCCTTCGAAAGCGAGCAACCAACCGCATATTCGGAGGGCTGGTGCCGGCTACTAAGTCCTTTCCAGAGCAGGAAAGGTTCGGGTAGATTCTGCAAGTCGGTTGCGCCACGCCGACCCTTACCAGAAGTAAGCGAGAGCCGATTTCGACGACATCTGCCAGGCCTCGCGCCGGCGGCTCTCGTGGCCGGGTGGGAACTATAGGGGCGAGAAACGATCGCTATGGGTCTCATTCTATAGTCGATGTCGGTAGGACTAGATTCTATACGTAACATGCCCAAGCAGGGTGGGGGGGATTCTAGCGGGTCCCTTTTCATAGCATAGTTTGGGCCTATCTGATCCAATAGGCCACGGGTCCACAACTCTAGTTTAGTTGACCTTCCGAAAACTGGGAACTCTAATTCCCCCCCCCCCACCCGGAACTATGCCCCCCAACTATAGTCCCTGGGGTTCTAGCCATAACTCGGTAAGGGGCCGGCGCCCATAGAATAGTAGGGCAATTCCCTACACTATAGTTTGCCACCCACCCCCCTACCATTCTATAGGCTGGTTGCTCTATAGCCGGGGCTGGGCGGGCATAGAAGGTTCCCGGGGGGCTAATCTTCCCAGCGAATTGCCGCCGCTATAATTGCTTCGGGTGGGTGGGAGACTAGCGAAAATCCGGAGGCCCTTTACTATATTGGGGCTAAGGGGCGTTGGCATGTTACGTATAGAATCGGGGTAGGGGAGAGGGCCAATTCTAGTTGCCACAACTATGGCAGGCCCGGGCCCCCTCTTCCTCCGATGCCATAGAATAGTAGGGGCCCACCCCAATCTATAGCCGTACTACCATAGAATAGTAGGGGCCCCCCCCACCCTGCATGAATAGAAGGTCCCCATGCCCTCCCACCCGAACTTCTTATCCCTGGAATGAGACCGCCACCGCACAGAAGAGCCGGGTTGTCGAGGGAATCAGATACTGGCATTGAATTACCACCGGCCTACTCGACTGAACCCACCACCTAACGGCTGAACGTGGGGAGAGACTCGATCGCATTCCGGTTCGTGGGGTGGTGGATCTAGAGGGAAAGGGATGGGGAGAAAGATTTCGATTGTACGTACCAGAAATGCGTCAGGTTCCGGGCATAATCACCGTCGTGTCTGATGTCGATCACTTTCCCGAGTGTCAACACCTGCTTCAGCAGGGATGGGAGGGTGATAGTTTTTCAATGACATCATTTCTCGATTGTTGCCCTGTAGGGCCCTTACCCCCCTCAAATTATGCCCTACAACATATTTGAGGGGGGTAAAGGGGGCATCATTTATCGATTGTTGATAATGATGACTCGAGTTCATCACGAGATGGAAGACTCGAAGATTGATTGGTCGACTCGAAAGAACAGATTTCCTCTCCCGCCTCGATCTCAGCTATAGCAGACTATCTCGTCTCTTTATAGCAGAGGAAGGATGAATCTATCCGGTTGGGCGGCGGGTGGGGGAGGTAAAGAAGAACTGATCGGAGTAGTGATAATCGATCGAAACTTCTATTTCCATATCGAAGGGCGAATGCAGGAAAAGCTCTAGGTATGGAGGGGAAACTATATCTTATCTCGAAGAACCCGCCGGTGATCCAAAGACTTATTCGCCTTCTCGCCTCTCTGAACTAGCCAGGTGGTTCTTCGCTCGAATATCTCTCAATCATTGCCGGCGCCTTCCATCCATTGCCAGGGTCAAATTGTGTTTCAGGACAAGGTCTAAATCAATGGGGTGGGCGCCCTCCCCATGGGGTCCAAACTCCTATTCCTATGCAACCAACCGATAAAACCCTTAGAATAGTAGGGCTCGCTTCGGGATGGGGAGGAGCTCATTATTCCATTCCCCATTTAAGGCTATCTATCCGCCTCTCACTGTTTTGTTCGAGCGGGTGGGAGAGAAGAGCGGTTGGATGACACTTATCACAATTAATTAATAGGCCGGGCCCGTTTCTCGCCAATCCCGTTATTCCCTTACCCTTTCTCATGCAGTCGTCTATCCCTCCTTCCTCTCGTTTCAACCACTCCTCCCATTCAAGTATTTAAGGCTACTACCATCCATTACCTATTGATTAGCCCACCCTCCGCTCCCGTCCCAGCGTTCAGGCATGACGGACGGTTCCTGCCTCCAATTCCAGCATAGAATAGTAGGGGCCTTATTCTAGCCCCCTACCATTCTAAAGGGCTAGCGCGATTCTAATCCTTAATAGAGCAGGCGGATTCCCGTACTCGCCACAAGCTGCTCTTTCTTATTCTAGCAAGAATTAATAAGGGGTGGGTGGGAGGCTAATGTTGGAGGCGGCTGGGGCGCATTAATGAACGCATTAATTTACTGCTCGAATGGCTAACTAGTTTCGAGTGGCAGGTTAATTAATGAAGGGAGGGAATCAGTCAATTCGAGACGCCTGCTAGCCCTACTATTCTAAGGGCCCCTACTATTCTATGGTATTGCCCTACTATCTATTAGGCAAGATCCATAGCCCGTTTACCGAGTGAAAGCATAAGATCCACTGGGTTGAGAAGACGCCCGCCTCAAGATAGTAGGGGATAGTAGGGGCAGTAGTTTCAGCATTACCAATAGCTTCGGTAGCGGATCCCAATCTAGTACTACTAGAAGTATATCATCCAGTAGCAGCACCCCTACGGGCGGCCGGTTCCAGCATCAAGGGAAGAAGCATAAGTGGTAAAGACTAGGACAGGATAGGTCGTTGGTAGTACCTTCAGTCCGTACTTTCCCACTTTAATACATGTGCCGCCCTTAGAATAGTAGGGATCCCGACCCTATTGACCAAATGGGCATCAGCGCCCATTTAACCACCTAAGCAGTCGCAGCTTCATTAGTTAATTCCGGGCATCCTTTATGCAAGCAGCCTGGGTTCCATTTGCCGATGTTTACTGAGTTGACAAAACAAAAGCAGTAGTTCCTGAGCCGAGAGCAGTTCCATTTCCAGGCCCATTCGCGAGATCCACCAGCATCAAAGCTAGTTTCAGTTGATGGCCTTGAAGCTGCATCTATAAGCCAGTTGGATATCGAGATTTCATTTAAGATCCCAGCTTCGAAACACCCATAACAGTTGATCAGATTGATTCAGTTGAATATCCAAGAGCATACCCAGATGTAGTTGATTCACCTAGGCAGATCCATTCCAAGTTGACCCTAAAAGCAGTGCGGGAGAAGCGTGGACAAAGGCATATGGAGCAGAAGCAAGGGCAGGTACACCAGTTTATTCAGTCGATTGAGCTGTTGGTTATCCAGTCATAGATTCAGTAGCAGAGCTAGTTCTAGTTGTTTAAGCACCAGTACCAGCACCATAAGCATCAGTATATCCACGAATACTAGCCAGCCTAGGTTCTGCAGCCTCCGTAGCTAGCCAACTGGTTGAATATGTAAGCAGTAAGTGGCTCTCACGCCATAAGTAAGGTAATACGTATACCCAGAGAGGTATGTTTAGGTAGCTATACAGGGTAAAAGAGAATAGAAGTTGAGCTGATCAATATCAATCAACATTCCTCTTCATTTCACTTTTGTGGCTTGCCCAAACGCCCCCCCCCATTATAGTTATTGTTATTACCCGGAACTTTTCTTCAATCCCGTATTAAAGCTTTTCTCTAGAACTTTGGGTCTTATTTACTTCAATCTTTATCCGCCTCTCGCCCTTAGAATAGTAGGGCTTCCCTTAGAATAGTAGGGCAGATAGTAGGGGCTCGACTTATTCGATTTACTCCCATGCGCACATCGGAACCAGAAGAAGGTCTTGAGAAATCCCCTATTTATTCTCGATTTAAGCTCCATATCGTTCGGATCAAAGCTGCTCATCACTACTCATTTTGGTTTGGGAAAGAAGAAGAGCTAGCATACCGTCACTTAGTTGCGTTCCTCATTCATGCTTGCTTGTTAAAGCGCTTTATCACTTCCGTTCCCGGGGGTTGCCCCCTCTATATCAACCCCCGCCTCTGAACGAACGGGCGGGATTATGGCGAAGGTGGGTGAGGAGAACAAAGAATGGGGTGTGTTAGGATAGGGCGGGGTAGGTATTTCCCCTTCTGGATCCAGAGGTATGGGTAGGACTTCGGGTCTAGGCAGCTCGGTTCCAACCCAATCTCCGGTTCCGGGAGCGCACGCTAGCTTCTCTTTTCACTGATAGCTGCTTTTAGAGGGAGTCATTTCACCATTGATAGCGGAACTTCTCTCGCTCGCCTGCCCGCCGACTACTTCTTCCAAATAAGCACGGCTGGGCCCATGTATGCTACGCCATAGCTGGTGTTGTTGGGATAGTCCAGAAGGTCTATTGAGTTCCCCTCCCTATTCAAAGGTCATGAATGCGGTTGAGGGGCTATTTCATTATTACTGCTCAACCCTATTCATTATTCTTGAAGCTATTTCATTATTATGAACGGCTCTGGCCCCCCTTATTCTAGCTTATTCTAGCGTATTCTAGCCCCTTAGAATAGTAGGGCTAGCCCCGGGCGGGGGCTGGAGTGGGAGGAAGATAAAGCAGTTCGGGGGGCGTTCCGACTTTGTGCACATGGGCATCGATCACTAGAAGCGAAGATAGATTCACCAACACTAAAGCGAGACCCGTAGGGGCCCAATTGGCTATCGAACTAGAAAATATGCTAGACGAACTGCTACTTTATATCGATCTGAGCGGGGTGGTGCTGGTGGCGAATAAACTTCTAGCTTTGGAACGGGCTATAGCACTAGGTAACCCGCATCTAGCTCTGGATCTCGATCTGCCGGATATGCTACTAGATATGGGTATGATACCAGATCAACAACCGTTTCAACTGTAGTCTTTGCCCCAGCGGGATCATTTACTGGTTTCGGGTAAACAACTGCTCCTCATGCGTGAACACCCTGATAAAAAACAAAACTGGAGGAGGATATTAAATAGGCTTTCGAACAGGCTTTGCACGCAGAGCTGCTGCTTCCGCCCCAACCATTTAGGCAGGCCGGCGCTTCAGATTCTAGACGTAACATGCCAGTCAAGATTCTAGCACTTATTGATGCCCCGGCCTATTCTAAAGGGCTAGCAAGTTTCTCCATAGAATAGTAGGGCACCCCGATGAACTCCTCCAACGGGCCCACCCAATAATATAATACCCCCTGAGCTATAGATAGTTGATAGTTGGGGCCCTCAAATTCTATGGTACTGATTAATCAAGAGGTAGATTAGTTGGTGCCCGGGGGGGAATTCTAGTTGGCCCATGGTCTACTAATAAACCCTATATCCCACGAAATTGACCTCTCCCTTCTCTAGTCGACATACATCCCTCTTCAGTCGAGGGAGTACCCATACCCCTGCCCCGTATAGCCGTATAGATATAGGGGGGGCCCGCTGCCCACCTACCCTTCTCTCTCCACTTGACCGCCCACCCTCCTCCCTATCCTATCTTCACCTCACTGCCCACCCCTCTACCTATAGAAGCAGCACTCACTCGGCTAAGCTCATCCCAGCAGTCCGTCAGGTCCATTCCTATGCTCAGCTTAAGCTCCCCCATCACGTTCAGGGGCAATCCCGTGACGAATCCTACATAGACCAATAGATCGAGATCCATAGTCATAGTCCATTTCGGATCCAGATCGAGCTTGTTCCCCGGGGCCACCCGAGATTTTGAAAGGGTGAGTGTTTCCAAACAAGCAATGGTTGGTTGCAGAGGAATAAACAGTTTACCCGGAACCAGGAGCCCCCTACTATTCTATGGGCAGTTCGAGTTTGAGTTCCCTATTCAGTTCTTGTTCGAGCAGATCGAGATAGAGTTCCAGGTTCATATCCAAATCCACCATCATCATATCGCTTAGTTCCTGCTTTTGAACCACCTCACCCAGCGTACCTTACTAATAGACTCCGGTAAGCATCCGAGTTGGTTTACCTTTTTCAAGCAGCACCCCCCTACGGGGCAGGGCGATCCACCAGCACCACCACCAATAGCAGGAGTTTCGGCATCAATGGCGGAGGTAGTTGCATATCCAGTTCCATAGTAAGCAGCATCTCCCCGACATATAATGGGGTGGGGGCCGGTTAATGTCTTCGTGTACAGATACACGGGTTTATGCACATCCTCTACTGTTCCGGGAGCAGATTCACTCGTTGGGAATTATCCAGACCCAGGTCCATCTACATTTCGAGATCGAGATGGAGACCCATGGCCAATTGTTGGAGATCGAGCAGACCCAGATTCAGCTTAACCCCATTGACCTAACACTAATTGATCTTGAATCAGTGCCTTATCAAATAGTAGGGCCCAGCCTTACTTAATCAGCCTGCTAGAATAAGGCGGGAAAAGGAATATTGCATGGATTACTCTTCTCGAAATTCTCCTTTGAACTATTCTAGTAGTTGAAACCCTCAACCATTCATGCCTTTTTTGTTCATAAATGGATGTCCCCAAGTCAACCTCTTCTTTATGCGCTCGCTTTCATGCATCCAGGGCCCTCCATCTGCTCAATGAATTTGGATCGTACCATCTCGGCGCCCGACCTCCAATCCATCTCACTGAACCCGCTTAGCTCAGAATACGCAGCGCTGCCAGCCGTAGTTGAAAAAGAACGCTGCCCATCTGCCCCGTCTGCGTGCGGTGTCTCCCGCTTCCCCGAGGTCAAATTAGAAAGCTCTGGCCCTCAACCAGTTCAACGAACCTTTCCCCTTCCTCGCGCAGGCAGGAAAGGAAGGCCGGACTACGCGCTTTCCATCAGCCTCACTCAATCACCCGGGCAGCAATATCAGTCAGAAGATTAAGGATCGCATCATTCTAAAACAAAAGCCCCATCAATCCCCAGCAGTGCAGGCGTTATATACGATCGATGCACAAGCCGAGTGGGTGGTCGGCCGCCGGACCGAGTCATTCATGGGGCTGGCCCTTCATCCATCAGCGCTGGCTGAAGCCGCCGCCAAATAATGGAGTTCGCGAGTAAGTGCCTAACGGCCGGACCTCCTTATGCCTCACGCCTTACGCCTCGTGTTGCCCCGACCTTATTAGCTGACCAACTACACGAGCTCTCGGTCATTGATGAATTTCATACTTCAAGGCGGCTATTTTTCCATGGCCCGCCCCCGGCTGGGGCCATTGTAGGGCCGGCGGCCTTTCTTTCCTTATGTAAATGGCCTATGGTGTGGTGTTTGTTCAACGTCGTTTTGGATTGCATCTGCCAACCTTACGTTAGCCAGCTACATTACCTTCGATTAGTTTCTCGCCAACCGAAATGATGGACTTAAACGCCTCTAGTCTAGCCTTGCTTCTTCGCCCAATCAAGGCATTTCATAATCTAATCAATCGAAAGCGGGGCTGGTTTTATTTCCTACCTACTTGATTGTAGGTTAGGAGGGAAGGGAGGGCTTATTTTGCGAGAACTGGTCCGAGCGAGTAATCCGGGTCTATCGCTCTTCTCTTGTATAAGAAGCCTATAAAGAAAGAAAGGATCGGCAGGTCCTTCCGAGTCGTACTTACTCGGAACCGACAACGCATCCCAAAGGCGGCACTCGTGGAGGTATTCTCGAACACCTTGGATGCTTTCTCGCGGAGGAGGGAATGAACACTCTATCGAAGAGTATCGAGTGGAGCTAATCGATCGTTCGGTCCTTACGGATACATCTGGCTGGATCCATCAGCCAATCATGGAAAGAGACTGGGGGGGTGACCCTAAAGAAATGAATCAAAAAGAAAGGGGGGTGGATCTATCCTATTATTGCGGGCACGGCACTCACAGGTCTAGCTCCATAGTCTTCCTGGTAGTTTACCCAGCTACGATTGATTGAACCTTATAATGCCGCTAATGAATGAAACCGGCCGAATGAACTATTGATGGGACGAGCTTTATTTTTCTAATAATGGGATGAGCTGCTATTTAGGCCTTGGTATCGAATCTTTCGTAAGGGAGGGAGCTTTCAATCGTGTTATCTCCATCGTGTGAGAAAGCAACAGTGAGACCACAACCAGAAGCGGTGGAAAATCCTATCATGGCATCCCATCATTCTGGGAATCGTGGAGAAGCAAGCAGAATCATATCGTAACCTTAATCGGGTCGAAGCGTAGGCCCAGTGAATCGACCCCGCGATGGAGTTCCGTAGCGATAGGGAAAAGGTAGGCCAAGGTATGGGGAGGAAGGTCAAGAAAGAGTAGAGGGCGAAGCGCCATCCAATAGTTGATCCAGTGCATCCTATTTCTGAGCCATCATTTCATCGTTTCCACCAATCATTAGTTTGGAGTGGGAGCTATAGGAGTCAATCGAGTTAGTGCAACATATGAACTAGTGAGTGCAACACCTTCTAAGCATCTATCGGTTGGGAGCATCATTTCCTCTCTAAGCTACGGCATTTCCTCCAGGTTCATCAATAGGCGGCCTATTCATGGTCATCCCTATCGTCAGTAGTACCAGTCGTTAGCCAATAGCTAGAAACAGGGGACTCCTCCCTCTGGTCGGGACAGATCACGAAAGATTATGGATCTATCTCTGGCATGGGGAATACCCAAGGGAAGGACTCGAGCTCGGGGAATAGAATATGCATGGGCGGTATAGCACTGAAATCACAGCCAATCATTAGTGCAGGGGGGCCCATAGCCCCTAAAAGTCTATGGGGCCGGGGGCTATCAATCGTAGCTGGGTGGTATAGCATTTCGGTGTAGTTTGGGACCGAGGAACATCTAGGAAGGGAAACGAACTAGTGTGGGCCTCTATTTCAAGAGGAGCTAGAGCAATCGAAGAAGCATATGGGGAAAAAACTGTCTCATAGCGGCGGGATCACCAGGAGCATAAGAAAGAGTAAGTAATCGCTAGAGGCTTACGAGCATAGGAGTGGGGGTGTGGTGGATAAATTCTGACTTTATGCTACTTACTCATTCGGGGAAGTGGAGTACACTTCGTCATCATATGCTTGACTCCAATAAGTGTTTATCAGTTTCTCAATCTAAGTGCCGATCAGGAGGAAATGCTATCCGTAGTAGGGAGCTTGACCAGCAAAACAAAGAGAGCGGAAACGGAAGCAGTCACCCCAGTTTCTGGGTGGGGGGGAAGAGTAATATGATCCGACTTTCCAACTTTATTTGCTGACTCAAACCGGCCTCTCCGCCTCCCCCTTTTCCGAATGAAGGCTGTATCTTATACGACGTAATATGATTGGAGCGGATAAAAGGTTATGTCCCCCCACCCTGCATAGGAACTATGATTCCCAAAAGCAACCACTGCCATTAATCAGTGCCCTACTGTTCTAAGGATGCGCCCATAGAATTGTAGGGGGCCCTTTAGAAAACTATAGAAAGGGGGGGGCTAGAGTAAGATATAGCAGTGTTTGGTTGGAGCTAGCGGTGAAACTGCATCCGAGTGCATCGGGAACATCAGCGCAGTGAATTCGGGCTATTCCCGCAGCAGGGATGATTGCGTTTCGCTAACGCCTTTTGTTCTGCTCCTTCTGCTGATGGAAGTGATTATCCGAAAGCCGGATCGGGGCTCCCAACTGGAATGATTCAAACAAAGACAGCTAGCTTTCTCACCGCAGGGGAAGAACCAGATTCGTTCCTTTGTTCGAGCTTGAATCGTCGTTTCTCGGCAATCGGGGACTCGACTTGCCCTTTTCTACCCAGATCCCGCTTCATTCGACTAAAGATCACTACCCCCCATAGCAGCATCCAAAGCAGCTTGTCCAATTCGGGGTGGGTGGGCTCCGTGGTTCCCGGCAAATAAAGAAAGAAAGGAACAAACGGAAACTCTGAGGACTGTTTATTCGATCCTGCCCTCTATTGATTGATTCGGGGGGGAGGGAATGTTAGGCGTGTAGTTCACCGGGCTCGACAACTAGAACTGTATAGATAACTGCTGCTGTAGTCGCTCAGGGCCCTGGTGACCACGGGATTGCATATTGGGGGCCATATCTCATCTCATCTATCATCTGATCTGCTGGGGTTCATCGGGAGTGAGCGCCAATATACAATATATGGGATGGGGGATGGATGAGATGGTTGGTAATGGTGGATTGGTGAGTAGGGGGAGAGTGATAGTAGGGCCTATATATCTATGGGGGGTTGAGCGCATAGTCCCGGAACTGTGAGAGAAGAGCGCACTGTCCTGGTCCTGTAAGATATATGCGCATATGATGGGTTGGCCCTTCTCAACAAGCACCCTGCTCTTCATCGAGAAGACTCCCATCACAGGAGTCAGGGCCACACAAGCTTAAGTCATAAAAGCCCCTCTTTTCTGAGCCAACCTTACTCTAGCCCCCTACGGAGGCCCCCCCTCAGATTCAATTGTGGGGCCCGGGTGGGAGGAGACGGGCTAGCAAGCTGATCCATAGAATAGTAGGGCACTGATTAATGGCAGTGGGTGGGAAGACGAAGGTTGGGGTGGGTGGGTGGATGATAGTTGGGTGGGTGGGTGGCGGAACTTTACTATTCCCTCCCACTTAATTAATGTACGCCTGCTAGCCCTTTAGAATAGTAGGGGGCCCCTACCATAGAATTTGAGGGCTTGATTGAAGCCTGCTAGAATCGAGTCTTGACTGCAGTTCATGCGAGTTAATTAATCAGCTCGCTAGCATAACCCCCATAGAATTGTAGGGCTATGCCCCCCTTCGCGAATAGTAATCTACCTCTTGCTCGAATCAGCAACTAAACGGGGGGGTTAATTCATTAGCCTGCTAGCCCGGGTTCTCGATATTTGCGCCCTACAATTCTATGGGCGCCGCGTATTCTAGCAAGCTAATTAATTCACTCCCTACAATTATATGGCATTAGAGGGTTCTCGATATTTGCGTGTGTGGGGTTGGGTGGGGGGCTAAAGGGCCTGCTAGATTAATGAAGAGGGTATTATATATCTGCGATGGGCGCGGGGCCGGGTGTGCATT
Organism: Cryptomeria japonica; assembly: GCF_030272615.1. Classification (NCBI taxonomy): domain Eukaryota; kingdom Viridiplantae; phylum Streptophyta; class Pinopsida; order Cupressales; family Cupressaceae; genus Cryptomeria; species Cryptomeria japonica. The sequence continues at coordinate 1,535,037 of NW_026728844.1, read as the reverse complement.
CATGGGGAATTCTAGGGGGTGGGTGGGAGAACCGTAGAAATTCCCCCCCTGACGGTTTCAGATTGTCCAGTCGACCGTGGAAGGAGAGAATGCGAGCGTAGGTACAGGGAGGCACGAGGACTGGGTAATAGGCGGCTATAGGAATACGGGAGAGACGGCAGCAGAGGCGGTTGAGGAACCAATGGATCTGGTTGCTGCTCTACCAGGAGAAGCCCTACCATTCTATAGGGGAAGCTATTGATTGAGATACAGATCATCCCCCAGATGCGGATCCGACCCCGGGCCAGAACCTGTTGATTCACTAGCAGCATAGGCGGTGGACCAGGTATGAGCAACCGATTCTCACTCGTGTATCCAATTCCCCACTGGAATCCTGTTGATATGGGTTAATAGATAGAATTTCCTAATTGGTTCACCCCTGACCACGTCCTGGATGGGAGAAGGGACGGGTGGTAGCGGGAAAATGATAAGATCTCTATCTACGGGTATATACGGGTCAAGAAGCATTAGACGTCGACTATTAAAGAAGGAATTGAGGCTCGAAGGGTCGGGGACTCTCCACCCGGGTTAAACTCGACTGAGCTTGTGATATGTCCTGTCTCTCGCTCATCTGGCGGGTCGATATTTGTTTGAAAGGCCCTCTTATTGATTGATTCGGGGGATGGGGAATCTCATCAGGCAGGTCGAACATGGGAACATCTCTATCGAGTCTTGTTGATCGGCAATGCTCGCTCAGGCAGTTATTATCCCCACCCCCCTTTCTAATAGTAGGGCCTTAGAATAGTAGGGGCCCGTGCAGAACTATAACTCCCACCAACTAGAATTGTTACTCTAGCAAGCTGATTAATTGCCCCTATTATTAGATTCTTCTAGCTTCTACTAGCAAGCGCATCCATAGAAAACTATAGTGCCGGCACCCCATACAAATTGTAGGGGCCGTAAAAAACTATAGAAAGGGGGGCCGGGTTAGATTAATAAGGGGTGGGTGGATGTGCCGTTGGCATGTTACGTATAGAATCTGGCCCCGGCCCTACGCCCTCCGATGCCAGCCGGATAGTAGGGGCCGGGGCTACCCCTAACCCAGATATAGAAGAGATAGGTCAAGAGATAAGAGATGGGTTGAGATCCGTGCTATGCATTAATTTCACCTGTCCTTCTTGCCCTACCCCCCACCCCAATCTAGAGCCTCCCGGTGAATTATAGAAAAGGAGGGTGGGAAGATATAGTTGGGTTGGGGGGATCTTAGTTCCGGGGGGCATGTTACGTCTAGAATATGGGTAATGCCCATAGAATTGGCGTTATAAGAATCCGCCAGCCGTTGCGGTCGAACCCCTTCCTAGCCCTTGGGTTCGCCTCCGCCCAACCGCCGCGAACTGGCTGGCGGCCCGCCCTCAAATTTGAGTGAGCAAAAAATCGGCAAATTGAATCTCGATCCATACTACACATGGGTGGGAATAGACTTTCCCCGGCCCCTAAAATGAGCCTTTTATTCTATTGGCCTTCCTGCGTTTCTCGATTCTATACGTAACATGCCCGGCTGCAACCTCCCAATCTCCCGGTTCTAATCTACCTCCCACTATATCTCCCACCCACCCGACCGAGTCTATGGGCTCTATTGGTAGGGGGCCCCGGCCTATTCGCCAGCTATATAAGCTGGGTGGGGGGGGGCCCTCGGTAGGCAGCGGACCATCAATATTATACGCATCGACCCCCCTATCTCAGTAATCCCATTTTCAGCACAAGATACTGTTGATTATCCAGAAGGGCCCCATGAAATTCTGTCAGACGACAGAGGGTTGCTTGCCGATTCACCAATTCCTGTTCTAACATAGCAATAGCCTCATCAAGGGGCATAAACACTGGCAAGGGCACACCTCCTTGCAAGAATGCCTTAAATGCTAGCACCACCGAAGTTTGATGGGCCATTTGGCTCTCCACTAATTCGATGGTTCCAGCATTAAGCAGAAATTCATGACAAAGAGAAAAGAATTGCAACAACGATAGGATCTCCATGGTGCAATCTTTGTTTATTCTTCTCGTTATCTTCGCTCCAGTCACCCCAACTTCGAATCTTAGGAGGCACCATTTCCGTGATGAAAAGTAACATGCCAACACGATAATCACCCCCCACCCCCCCTAGATAGTTGTTGTTATTGTAGGGCGGGTTCACCGGGGTAGGGGTAGCCTTCGAGTCCCCTCCCTTAGAATAGTAGGGCTATGGGCCTGCTAGAGGTTGCCCCATAGAATTGATAGGGGGCCCTCCTCCCACCCTGCCACCCTACTATTCGCTTGACTAGGGGGCCCCTTTCAGTCAAGATTCTATACGTAACATGACCCTCCACCAATTGAATCTACCTCCCGGGGGGGCCACCCCCTAGATAGTTGTTGTTATTGTAGGGCTATTCTATTGGTAGGGGTAGGGGCCCCCATAGAAGTAGGGGCTCCCACCCACCCCAACTATAAGGGATGGGAGGGCCCCTCAAATTCTATGGTAGTTGGCATCTACCTCCAACTAGAATGCCTTGACTGGAGGGTGGGAAGATATAGTTCAATTCTATGGGGCGTACATTAATTAACAAGATATAGAACCCTCCCGCAAATAGAGTAGCCAGGGCAATGGCGGCAGGCTAATGCCATTCACCCCCCCCCTGCTTGGAGGGTTCTATATCTTTAGGGAGGGATCTATTATAGAAGCTTATGGACGCGTATTCTAGCAAGCAACGGGTTGGGTGGGGATTATAGCGCCCTATGATCCGGAACTACTATTCGGAACTATAGTTCCCACCCAACCCAACTCTAGTTCCAAACTCCCCCTACCATTCTATAGGCCGGCAATAGTTTCCCGGGTAGGCCCCTAAACGGCATCAGGGGAACTATGATTCCCGCCCACCCGGAACTATAGAGAGGGGGGGGGGTTGGGGGGGGGCGGCTAGGCTCCTAAAAATTCTATGGCGGCTATAGATGCAACTAGAGATTCCCGGGTATGCACAACTAGAGTTCCCTCGGGTATGCACAACTATAGACTCCCTCCCCGGGCCCCTACTATTCTATGGCCCCTACTATTATAAAGGGCGAATAGGCGCGGAACTATAGTTTCCCATCCTGCATAGAGAGTCTATATTCGGCAATGAAGACGATTAATAGGCCGGGGTAGGGACGCATCTAGTAGGGGGTAGGGGCGCATCGGATGGATAGGTGTGGATGATTGTGTATCCATCCATGAGGTTCGAATCCAACTAGAGAATAGAAGGGCATCCTGCATGAAAAACCAACGACGAACAAGTTCTATTCCGAGAGCTAAACCATCAGTGGGAGATTCTAGAGTAGTGGGGAATAGAAATGAGGATACTAATTCGGCTGCTGTTCACCCGCCGGTTCCTTCTCTTCGTCTTCATTTTGTTTCAGAAAATAGCGAGTCTGATGGTGCGCCTCTATTTAGTCTATAGGCTGCTATCAGACCCGATATTAAAGGTTATTCCGCCGTGGTGTCGAGTCCTATTTCCACTGATCAGCCGTCTTCTCTCTATGCTTTGTTCTGTTCTCGGCATGGAGGGGGGGGGCGGAGGCCGTCCCTCTCCCCAATTGTTGGATGCTCCCCCGCGGGGGGGGTTAGACCTTAATCAAACTCCGGCCGATGTCGGGATAGGGTTCGACCTGAATGAACCCCCGGTGGTCGGAGAAGCCTCCTCGTCATCCCCCGCCCCCCCACTATAGGAGAAGAGGCAAGGCCGCTGGGGGATGCGCCAGAAAGCTCCTCCGCCCCAGTGGAGCAATCGGGGAATGCGATGGCGGATCTAACTCGCTTCGACCACTCCGACAATTTCCCTGAACGTTCTTGGTGGGGCGGCAGCAACTCCGTTTATCGTCTGGGTCGGGTCAAAGATACGAATACTCTTTTTCAAGAGATGTCCTGGCGCATCAGCTCAGAAGGGAACTGGAGGGCCGACGGCACTTCCTATGTGCTCTTCTCAGACGGCTGGGTTTGTGACAGCGAGCACTTTCTTTCTGGGGCAACACACAACGAACTCATTCAACTCCAAAGAGTGGGTTATGCACATTGTATCGGGGCTTGATAGGGGCGGATCTGCCCAGATGAACCACTTTAGGTTATTTAATAACATTATTAGGCAAATGCTACGAGAAAAAAGAAGTGAGTGTTTATTTAATTGGCCCGCACTATAGTTCCCGGGTGGGAGGGAATCATAGTTCCCACCCGGCCCCGGCCTATTCGATTGATTCCAAGAGGACTATGATGAGGAGGACGACACTATGATGAGGAGGACGACAGACCCACCCCTACTATCTATAGGCAGAGATAGGTAGTGGTTCGGAACCTGGGGGAGAGTTTATTTCGAACCAACTGAAATGTGCTTGACCTAGGGGCCTACCCTTAGAACCATAGAACTATAGCAACTATATCTCCCTGGGTTGGGTGGGACTATAAGTGGGGGGGGGCCCATGAACCATAGGAAGTAGAATTATCGAGTCCCCCCCTGAAGAATTATTATTATTAACCTGCTAGAGTAAGCCCCATAGAATTGTAGGGAATCAGCTTGCTATGAATAAGAGGTGGGTGGGCCCCTACTACTTCATAACAGGGCTGCAAGGGACCTCCTACAATGCTTGCCCTATTGATTGTTCCCAGAGCTATGGCCCGTGAAGTAGGCTAGGGAGACGAGGGCTATAGGAAGTATTGAATGCTTGGCACTATTGCGATTGATGTTGGTACAAGACAAGAGGGATATCTATTCACATTGAAGTTCTGATTCCCTCCGACCGATAGGGAGGGAACCCCCGGAGGGAACTCATGTTTCAGTCTAATCAGTCTCATTAGGCAGGTAAGGATGCTCGGTTAAAGATTGTTATTATTCCAGTGATGCCTATTGGTTCGAGATACTATTTATTCCCCATGACACAGTTGAACGCGGACAGCTCAGGTTCGGGTGAGACCGCTTCTCACTTTGACGGGAGACTATTGATTGGTAACATCTTTGCCGGGACTATTTCGTCTTCTTTTGACCGCATGAACCAGACTATGGCTTGTAGGTTAGTAATGGTTCTTATCCCATGGATAACTATTGCACGATGTACGAAACTATTTCCTTTTCCATGGTTTACCGGGACTATTTATTCCCCATGATTGAGACGGGGCCCCTACTATTCTATGGGGCCAGCTTGGTACGAAACAATATCCTTTGCCCTATTTTTTTTCCTGTGCCATTTCTTTGACGGGACTATTTTCTGCTTCCCAATGAAACTAGGTCCGAGGACACGAGGTACGAGACTATGTCTTATTTCAAGAACTATTATATGGTACCTCCCATTGGTTGGCACCATTTGATTTGCTCACGTTCGGTCGGTCACTTCCCGTTTGATCCTTTCCCTTCGGTCAGTATCAATCCAATCCTTTTCCTTATCCTTTCTATGCTGCTTTCAGCTTGCAGCATGAAGCCCAAGAACAAGCACGAGGATCCAGCCCAACAACTCAACTAGCACGAGGTCGGGGTAACATAACTACTTGCTTGGCAATATGTGAACTCATTCATTAGGGCACTTTTCTTACTTTATCTATGCTAGTATCCTTCCTTAGTAGCTCAAGGTTTAAGGCTTTCATTATATGGTTACAGGTAACTATGTAGCGGCCACCTAATTGTAAAGTATTAACGATGAGCGGCCAAGTAAAGCGCTACTTGCTTGAGGACATACCATATGATCGTACGGGTTGATCCCGGCAAGCACCAACTCGTCCAGGTATGGATTCCGTCCTTAGAGGAAATCATTATTGTAGTATATGTATTTCTGATGCGTCCATAAAGATGTACAGTTCTATTATGTAGCCGGCCACCGAAAGTACAGGGTTAGTTTGATCCCGGCAAGCAACAACTAATACAGGGATTGGCTTCCTACTTTTCCTCGTCCAGGGGGCTACCCACTTAGCTTTCTTTGCTACGTTCAACTGATTCCATACCAACTTAGCTTCCCACCGCTTCTCTCATCGCTATAGCCTATCCAATCTATTACCTACCTCTGCTTCTCCTACGACCATAAACCAACAATGTTGGAGAAGAATAATGCGAAGAATGCATCGTATAATGACAAGTACGTGCATTTATCCTATGATCTTTCCACAAGAGCATCGATAGAAAAATGCGATTGCTCTCTAATGTATCAAGATTCGTAAATCGGTTCAATGGGCGACCCTCTGTCTGCCCTCCCTGGCTTTGCCTTATATATGAAATTCTCGATAAGCACCTATTGTGATCCAATGAATAACCAAATTGATCATCCAAGCTTCTCTCTTATGTTAATGTTACTACGATGGGTTTGGCCAAAGGCATCAGCACCAACAAGAGCAAAGTCAGTAGCACAGCCTGGTGCTTCACCATAGGATCCGGTTCCGGGACCAGAAGCAAAGGCACCTAAGACAGTTGCAGGAGAAGCAAAGGAACCAGCAGTTGTTTCTGTAGATGAAGCGTAAGAGGCAGCAGCACCTATTGAACCATATCTAGCTACAGATCTAGGTGCAGAGGTTGAAGCAGTGGTTTAACCCGCCCGCAGAGGCAAAGGCATGGGTAAAGGTAGCGACATTCCTTCCAGATCGAGATCCAGCTCTTTCTGTTGTTTCTGACCCAGATGTGGATCCAGCAGCAGTGGCTTCGAGTGATTCAGTTCCTTATGACCGTAAGCGTGACCCAGTTTCTGCTTTTCGTGATCGAGATAGAGGAGCATATCTACATGCATCCATCGATTCTGTTTATTCTGGTAAAGCAGCAGGAGCAGTTGCTTAAGCTGTTGATGGAGCAAAAGTTTCTATGGGTGATTATGGGCGGACTATATAGGCCGTGGCACCTTCCGAACAACAGGAAGGGGCGATCCGAACAATCTTCCTTCCAATCCCCAAAGAAATTCTAGGGCCGATCAGTTGGTTATGCTGTTGATGGAGCAGTTGATTGAGCAGTGGTGGATTCAGTTGTTTACTCAGCAGAAGTAGATCTAGCAGCAGGAGAAGTAGCAAGACTAGCACCTGTCGATTATGCCATTGAAGCAGCACCTAGAGCAGTACCTAGAGCAAAGACTATAGAGGCAGGAGCAGCAGTAGAGATAGGAGCATCAAAGTCATAAGCGTTGGTAGCAGAGGCTAGGACAGAGCCAGAGCATAAGTGTAAATAAAATATCCACTTAGACCTTCTTATAACGTATCTGGGAATTTCAACTCGAAAAAATGGAAATATAGTGTGAATTATACTTTAAGAACGACGCACCATACTGGTAATTTATACAGCAATAACCTGGCCATTTGACTGGAATATTTACATTATATAATCTGGAAGCGAGGATACGAGCTGGCTCTATTTTTTGGGGGTAGGGGCCCTCAAAAAATAGAGGGCGGGATCGTAGCTGGTCAATTCAATTTTGACTCGTCAACTAATTTTGAGAAAGTGAACATGGAAAAATAGTCGCTAATTATAGCATTAACCTGGCATTTATCTGGTCAATTCTACATAAGAGAAATGGTAAATAAAAAGGTTCTCAAGCGCAAGCACCTCTCATCTATGTAGTAGGGGCAAGATAAAGTGGTCCATTAATCTTCCCATACACTTTACGATCGCCTATTCACTCAATCAGGTACACTTTGTAGGAGGTTCCCGGATCCTGAAATTCTATATCATTCATCTAAAAGTCAAAAGTATCGATCATCAATCAGAAATAAAAAAGTATCAATTGAATACATTACGAGCAGCAGCGAGGGTAAGTACGCTTCCTCATCCTGAACCGGGTATTCCACCCACAATCAGGGTGGAACTACAGATCCAGTCACCGGCTTACCCTTTTCGTCCATCAGGGTCCTAGTATCGTTGCATAAATGTAGTATTGCTGCTCCCACTCGCTAAGCAATAGGAACTTCATTCGCTGGTTCTGGGTCAACAAAGTCAACTGGGGTACCGCTGCTACAAATGCTTGCTTTTATGCTGGTTCTCGAAATGAAAGAGATGCCGGGTTAGGTGGTGGCTCTCCAACTAGCACGGGATCTGGGTTTGGATCTTCACCCGGAACATGAATAGGCTTTGGAACTCAATAAGCACCTGGAAATGCTTCTGCAGCTGGTAGATCAACCGGTTCCGATTCAACCTAGGTGGTGTCCCTGCCTTTCCTTCTGTTGCTAGTGAAACTCCCTACTTCGGCTCTCTAACCCGGCGAGGATACGGGCTCTCGATCTTGATCTGTATCTGGCTTTGGTTCTTCTGTTTTCACCTTAGCTATGCTTGCCTCTCTTCCTGCTGCCTCTCCTGTTGATGGGTCAAATGCAATCTATATGTAATGCTTCAATTGGAATTGAAACGAATTCTTTTACGGATGAAACGTAAACTGTCGAAGCATGCTATCGAATTGCAGCCACCTCCAATCTCATGCCATCATCGCTGCTGCATACTGCACCACTGCCCAAAGCTAAAAGTCCAACAAAAAAGCCATCACCGCCTGCCCATCAATGCCTATGCCGTCCACTGCACTGCCCACGCTGACCTCCCATCCCAGCTAGCTAGCTTTCCATATATACGAGGCATTCCAGCCAACATCTCGTGTACATTTCGCACCATCAACAGCAAAGCCGCCAAGGCCCACTACCACCTCTGCCGTCTACCCATTGCTCAACAAAGCTCTCGCTCATGCCAACCGACCTACACCGAATTCCCATCACACACCACCGGCCTACCATCTCAGCACCAGCCATACCAGCATCTTCGCCAGTTTTAGAGCCAATAGTCCGCTCCGATCATCTATGCCAGCATAGCCCGCTGTTCATTGATACGGACGGAGTGGCCGATCTGTAAATGGTGGATTCGCTTTGGACGAGTGACTCGGTAGCCTTTAATGGCTTTACCGGGGCTTGTGTCTGCACCATAGTGGGCTCGTTGCCCCATAACCAGTCAATGACCCCGCAGCTAAGATAGAAGCATCAAAGCAAGCACCATAACCAATAACTTCTCTTCCAGGTCGATAGTTAGTAACATATATGGATCCTATGTCAATTGATGATCGAGATGAAAACATGAAAGGCGGTTGATCACCTATCATAGTGGGCATACGTACGAGACGAGAAAAGTCCCATCCCTTGCAGCCATACCGTAAGACCAGGCCCTGTCCGTGGTGCTTCAACAAGGTGGTCAAAAAACTCGGAAAAAGGTAGCCGTTTGCTTGTTGGTATCGCCGCCTATTATTGGACTTACGGCTTTTTATAAGCTTCATTGCGAGCGCGTTAGACCGTCCACTGTTAGGTTACTCGCGATTGGCTTTATGGCACTGGCTTTCTGGCATAACAGTTTGTCATTCTGACGGGTATTGCCTTGGATTCTGGTCCTTGGCCTCATTCTGATGGGTATGCTCCGGCCTTTGGTTTCATTCTTCGTGTTGATAGCTTAGGACCTGGAGAGTTTCCCCGTTGATCCTTTGGTGGCTGCTCCGATAGGCTCTGCTTTTAGGTTAGCTATTGGCTTAACTGCCTCTAGTGATCCGCACGACGATTTACGAACTACTGCTGCCCCTTTATATATACCTGGGATGGGCCTTTTACGAGTCGCTTAGCCTGTTTGGCGCCTTAGGTGGGTGTCCCTTTGCCTGTTTGGCGCTCGCTGGACACGGTTCTCGGTATGCTGGACATTAGCCTGCTGAACATGGCTCTCGCCCTTGATTTGCTTCTTAAACGGACTTCACTTGGTCAATAGATTACAGGTCGACTCAATCGATAAATGGATCTGATCCGGCTGCTTATGGTTCAAGGTCAGCGCCTCGATCCAAATATGGAATGGAATCCGCTACCCCCACTCCTGCCTATGCCACTTATGCTCCTGCGAGTAGTGATGCTTAAACTCGATAAATAACATTTGCATATGGATCCGTAACTAGTTCTGCCACTCAGCCTACTGGATCAACTGCTTTGACCGGTACTTTACAACCACTACTGGTGCTTTCACTCGGTCAAGCGCCTTAGCTACCGGTGCCTCTTCCATCTATGCTGCAACCTCGGATGCCGCTACCTATGCAATTAGAGGATTTGGATTTGCCGCTGGTGAATGTGCCGCCTTTCCCACCTCTCTTGCTGTCTCTATTGCCTCTGGTAGAGTCTATTGCGTGCGCCTGAGAATAGCATTTCCTTAGCTCATGGATGGACAAGGCTTCGATCTCGCTGCTGGGACAATAACTGAATCCACTCAAACTGAAACAAGTCAGTTTTGATAGAAATCTAAAACTGGCTATGCCTTTGCCGTGGGGTCTACTGCCTTTGCTTCGAGCTCCCGAACGGCTACTGAAACCTCTTATGTCTTTACCTTCGCTGCTCTAGCCACCTCCATCTTTGTCTGTGCTGCTGGGTTCGGAAATGGAAAGTATGCTGTTAGCCCTGGGAACAGGAAGATCAACAATGGGCACTGGAACTTGTTCAGGTACAGCTCCTCTAGCCGTCTTTACCCTCGCTTATAGCACAGGATTTGGATCCGTTGCTGGGTAAACTTCAATAGGTTATGTTTGAACTAGGGTTGGATCTTAAACCAGTGGATATGGAACCGGAACCGCTTCTCGGTAAACAATGTCCATTCTAGAAAATGGTTCTAGATCTGTATTTTGATCTGCGCCTGGGCCTGGAACTAAATCTGCTTCTTTTACTGGAACAACGGGTTCTGCAACTAGCTCTGGCTCTGCTCCTTCCTTTGCTACAAGAACTGCTGCTATCTCTACAGATAGTGGGGGAGCTGCTGATTCTTGAAATGAAATAGGCTCTGGATCAACAGAAGCTACACCCGCTGGCACTGGATTGGGTTCTGCTACTGGAGAAACTGCTGTCCTTTACCGATACCGAATGCTGCAGAGCGGCCGTAACATTAGTTATAAGGTGTGGCATGGTTATCTTCCGAATAGATCTCTGAATATGGTTCCCTTGATCGTCAACTTGAAGCTCCGAAGCAAGTCCTAGATTGAGGAGGGGGAAAAAGGAGAATATACTTCCCTATGACTCTTCCTAATGCGAGGACCCCTTGCTGCTGGCTAAGGAAGGGAACCCTACCTACAGCTATGGTTTGGAAACAAACTAGGAAACTTAGGTCCGATCGGTAGGATTAGCCTCCGATTCCGAGAAAAAAACTCTAGTTCATGCGCAATAGCGGGATTTCCCTATCGATTTCCGGTGGTTTTCCTTTTGTTGGGTTCACTATTCGCACCTATGTCATTTCTGATTCCTTGATTGGAAATCAATCAGCAAAGAACATAGAATCATGACGAAGATCTTGAATGATGACCGAAATCTAATGGAAAATAAAATAGAAGGGATCCGACTTCCTTTTTCCAATGTGTAGAATGGAATAATTCGGAATTAATAGCGGCGATGTGGACGCTCAAATAATTCCTTCGTAGAATGGAAATGAGTGCCGTAGTAGTACGATCCAGGCAATGTCTACAAAAATTGAGAAATCGGTAGCCTGCCTTTGTGCACTATTGTAGCCTACATTCTTTCTAAGGCGACAACGACTTCCGTAATACTTAAAGCAAAGAATTATACCTTAATCCGTGCCAATTGAAAATAATTCCCGGACCTGCCCTCTCCAAAAGAAGGTTAGCCCTTAATGAATGATCCTGCCCGAGCACTTCAAAAAATCAATTATTAGACCCGAAGAATTCCTTAGTAGTGGGGCGGCGATGAGTGGACCATGATGTGTCCACCTCCCTTGCCAAGCCAATCCGAAGAATTCCTTAATCCTTAGTGGGCCCTGACCCAAGCTCGGGCTGTCCGAGAACACCCCTGGGTGGGGGGTATAGTTGGCATCTACCCGACTACCATATAATTTGAGGGGCTGCTTAATTAATCAGCCCATAGAATTGATAGGGGGCCCGTCAACAATAGAATAGAGGGCCACCCGCCCACAATTGAATCTGAGGGGGGGCCTCCGTAGGGGGAACTATAGCTCCCTAATTGAATCTACCGACTAGCCTATAGAATGGTAGGGCCCCCCCGGGAGGGTTAGATTAATCGGTGGGAATAGATAAAGGGAGGGTGGTCTCGAGTTCCGGGATCTTAGTTCCGATCTTAGTTCCGGGTGGGGGGTATAGTTATTATTCGCCGCAGGTTTATTAATTAAGAAGGAAAAGAAAAAGTCGTAAACAACGAATGTTCGTCCTCGGTTTACCAGCACTAGAGCCCAGCTAACGCATGAAACAATGTCTTAATGCTCATAGGTGGCCAATCCCTAATTCGTATGGGTCCTTCGCCATTTCATTCATGGTCGGTGTATCAATCCTCGTGTTTTACATGGAGACATCCTATACCGCTGGGAGCTTCTCCCTCTGAAGGAGCTTTGTCCAGCAGTAACCCGAGCCGATTGCCTTTAGAATAGTAGGGGACCCGGATCCGGCCGTCCAACTACACTTGATCCCTGCAGGGGGGAAGGACGCTTGCAAGAGGTAGAAGTAAACCATGGAAATAGATACCACCTGCGATTCATAGATCTCCGATCGGAAACCCTTTATTCCATCCATAAAAAAAGCACCCCATCCATAAATAAGTATTAAAAGAGAGTAGGGGCCCTCACCTTCACTATCGTTCAGGCGAGTCATAACCTCCCGAAGTTACAGGGTCATTTCTCCGAGTCCCTTCCACGCGGATGAACAGAGGAATAATTCGCAAAACTCCGTCTCCATCTGGGCGGATCGATGGAAAGAAACTTTGGATACTGGCTAATGAAGTGTAAGCCGACTGGCCTGCCTCGATTGTTCGTTCAACCGGAAGGAAGGAAGTCAACTCCATACAACTCTAATCGGCCCATACAACTAGAATACCGGGGGGTGGGGAGGCTCAGAGGAAGGTTACCCGGCCAGAAGGAAAGGAAGGTCCGGAAGGAAGGTTCAATCAGCAGTTTATTAGTTTGACTATCCAGCCAAGCAATAATACAAGAAAATGGGAAGTAATGAGTTAACGAGGTTAACTACAGTAGACTAATCGGAATTCCCTAACCAATCTTGAGCCTGAGATGCCCACCCTGACGACTACCCTTCCTAACCGGGGGTGGGGGATGGAGAGAAGGAAGCAGCACCGGCTTCTGCGACCCAACTTTCGAGCATCCCTCCTTAATCCGAGCATCCCTCCTGCCTACTTCATTCTTATCCACAACCATGCCGATGATCAACTTTTTCTCCATCCATCGTTACCACCAAAAAACTCCCCGATCGAGGAGTAATGTGGAGTTCAACGGCAGATTCCGGCAACAATCTCCCCGGGAAATGAGAAAGCAGTTTGTCCATCCTTCACCCGGTGTTAACAGTTCAAGTTTAGCTTTCCCTGCTTCCATCCCCCGGGCTAGAATGATCAGATGCCAACTAGAACTCCCTCCCCCCCGGCTAACTCCTCCCTGCCTCCGATAGCTGTTGTTTAGCTGGGATGTAAGAACTTTCTTTCTTTCCACCTCGGGGGTAATGAAGGACGTGAGGTAGATGCCTAACTAGAATCCCCTGGGGGTGAAGCTCCCTCCATTATAGTTGTCTACAGCTCCACTTTCTCTCTGCCAGCTCTCCTCTCCTTTCTCTCTGCTAGCTCATAGAACTATAGTTATCCAGGGCAGGGGGTCCGATTGAACCTGCTGATTGAACCGGTTGTCAATCCAACATCCTTCTGGCCGAGTCACGAAAGAATGTTACTTTCTACCGGGCATCCTTGGGTTACTTTCTACCGGGAGGAAGGAGGTTAATGCCGCCGTTTGCGAGAAATGCCGGAGTAGCTGCCTAAGCGGCTTAACTAATGCCCGCCGACTGGAGGAATTGGATCAGTCACCTTGAACTCGGTTGCCCGATTCCCGACTGGAGGAATTGTTAGTAGTTGCCCGATTCCCGACTGGAGAAAATGAAAGTAGTTAGGTCCGTTCTAGCTATTATTTCTCGTTCAACCGGTGGGGTGGGAACGGAACAACCCTGCTCTGCAACACGGAACAACCCTGCTTTTAGAGCTAGCCCATCTCCAAATAAGGAAAGGAGTTCAACCGGTCAATCCACCTTCCATTACCCGGTAGTTTCTCGAGAAAGCCCCGGTTGTTAGATAATGTTGCTAAGGTCGGTCGCATGGGAATCAAACTCTATTAATCTTTCTTGCCTCCCATCCTTTGTTGGCAACCCCACACCTTGACTAAGAGGAGGAACCATCCTCCTATTTGAGGCATCTAGCTCCTACCCGGCCTAACATATTGTGGGCCTAACATATTGTGCTTGAAGTTGGATTGTTCGGTCTATCCGCCTTCACCATAAACTATAGCTTAAGCGGGAATAAACTATAGCTTAAGCGGGAATCAACTTGAAGCCTCCGGAACTAGATAGAATTCTAGGACAGGAGCTAGCCCATTTATTTCGTAGACTAGTCTTCCTTCCGGAAAGAAAGAAACAACCGGAGTCGGTGCCCTTCCATAGTAGTTGTTCGCTCTCCTCGTGCCATCCTGAACCGGGAACTCTAGAGGGGAATTCCACAGGAAGGGAGTTGGAGGCAAGACAGTTTGTTCCCATCCCGGGGAGGGTGAAGAAGCGATGGGAGGGAAGGTAGCTCTTCCGGGAAGGTAGCTCGAGCTCAAGGTTGGATACCCCCCTCTCACGGCAAGAAAGTTTCTATCCGGCTCCCCAGGCAATAGAGTTCAATGAGAGAGAAAGCAGTTAAGATTCGTTGGGCTCCTCGGAAGGAAGGGAGTTATAGCCCTCAACTAATACAGACAGGTTGCCCGCCTACACCCCCGGTTCGACTCCCCAGTAATTTATCTCCCAAAAAGCTGAGCGAACGCGACTCCCCCTCACTCGGGATAGTTACTGTTACCAGTTGCCCATAGAATAGTAGGGCCCATCCATCCGTAAGCAGGTTAGCGGTAGCATTGGCTAAGATAGCAGCAGGTTAGATAGCAGGTTAGTTCAAGGAGTTCAACCCGGCTTTCGAAATAGCATCCGAGCAAACAGCTGGCTGGTAAAGAAAGAAAGGGCGAGAAAGGAAGGTGGGAGAAAAGGTGGCCTAACAAGCTAGACTGTAATGGCTATCCTGAACCGGGGGTGATGCTATCCTGAACCGGGTAGTTGGAGATGGGCTAGACCAATGAGAAAGCAGTTCAGAGCCATCCAAAGTTTCCGGTGACCGGAAGCCTGTATTTGTGCCAATGCTATACGGAAGGAAGCTTTCACTCAGCCTGAACTGACCCCGGCCCTACTATTCTAAAGGGGATTAGTTGACCCGGACCGAGGGATAACCCCGGCCACCCAGAAAGAAGGATTGTTTGTTCGCCCCTATTCTTATATTATTCTCAACTGGCACACGAAGTATTTACCACCCCCGCCGGATGGTAATATTGTTGGATGGGAGAATGAACGAGGTAGCTCCTCAGCCATACTTAATGAACGAGGTTGGGAGGGAGTAGACTAGTTAGGCCAACCGCTATAAAGTGAGGATGGTTCTCATCGAATAACAACTAGCCCTACTATTCTAATGGGCAGTTCAGGTAACGTCGATCTCGCCCAGGTTCGACGTGAGCCGCCCAGGGAGATAACGGCATCTGATCAGGGATACGGTGGAGCTACAGCCCACAGGGGGTTCAGGATGGACGGGAGGAAATGTCGAGCTCATGCTATCAACACCTAACCATGGGCTTCATCGGAAGGGAGTTCATTGTAGTTAGGACAGGAAACAAAGAAAGGATGGCCTTCAAAGGAGCCCACCGAGGATCATGGAAGTTCAGGACGGACGGCTGGATGGATGGTTGATCCCAACGAGTTGACAACCGGAAGGTCGGGAAGAGTTAATGAAGGTAGGCTTGAGTGCCGCCCGGTTAAGTGGAGGAAGTTAGAACAATCTCCTCTAGTTGGGCCTTCTCCACTTAACCGGGGGCTAAGGCGGTGCTCTCTTTCTCTTGAACAAATACAGGACCGAGCGAGGGAGTAGACTATCAATGAAACAGGGAGGGCCTTCCGAGCTAGGGCCCCCGGGAATCAACGTTAGGCTGAAGCCAGTTCGGTTGTTGACTCTACCGTCCGTGATGAAGGATGGCCTAGCCATATTATATACGGAACATGCTATAGTTGACTACCGAGTAGACGACTATTATATCGGGCATTACCGGGGGGGAGGGATGACAATTCAAATGCCTAACTTTCTTGTTTAACCGGAAGGAATTCAACACCCGGGACTACCCTTCCTAACTCTACCCGGCCATAATATGGATTGTTACTGTCCGGCCATAAGAATGTTAGCGTTTTCGTTACCATCCTCAACCCCATAGAATAGAGGGGACTACCCGGGGGTGGGGGATCCTATCCATCCTTCACCCTCGGATTTAGGAGTAGTCTCTCCTTCATTAGCGAGATCTCCCCCAGATGAAGAGGCTGCATCGCAAACTAGTACTTTCTTTCATCCGGGGCCAGCAGCCTAAAATTCTATGGGCCCCCAGGTGAGAATTCTAGTTATAGTCGCTTCCATCCAACGACTAGAGGGCCACCCTTTCTGAACTAACGGAATGCAGAGCTTCATGATGCAGCTCGGGGCGGGCCCCAGTAAACCTGATCGATGCTAACCATGGGCTCCAACTATAGATAGGATGCCAACCGCTGCAGCGGAAGTCCAGCTTTTGATGAACAGCAGCACCAACTCCAGCTTTTGGAAAGAGGGAAGCTGCAGCGGGAGCCAAACAAAATAGAAGTGAAGGATAACTAGAATCCCCCCCACCCGCTGCATCGGGAATCATAGTTATAGATAGAGTTCTCCGCTGCAGCGGAAGGCAGTGCTAGCCCCATCTCCAAGGAAGCTAGCTAGAATCCCGTCCCACCCGGGCTCCAACTAGAGTTGCCCATTAGAATAGTAGGGGCCACCGAGGCCAGCCTCACAGAAGCATTGTTGGCCCGACTGATAACGCCGGAACTAGGCACCTATAGTTTATTTGGCCACCGTCCGGGGGTTCAATAGTCTTAACCGGGGGTGGGGCCTCAGCATAATGAACAAAGGGACTAACATAGAAAGAAGGATTGTAACTATAATAAGCTCAACTTTATTTCTTGGGGGCCCCCCCGGGGCCCCACCCAACCCGGCTATAGTTACCGGAAGGAAGGCAAGCAGCTGGACCACCATCCTTTGTTACGTTATATCGGGCCATAGCAACCTTTCTTGCCATTAGAATAGTAGGGCCGGGTTCAGCCTTCAAAATAATGGGCTCGATGGGAGGCCCCTACTATTCTATGGGCATTCGACCATCCAAAGTGAAGATTGGCCGGAAGGAAGGACCGGCTCCTCGTTTAGGCTGGTAGTCCTAGAGATACTAACTTCAATTAGAAGGGTTGCCCCCCCGCCTGCTCACATTCTTTCTTTCCTGTCCCCTGCTATTTGTCCATCCGGGGCAAGAGGCAAGAAACGAAATAGTTATCTAGTCTCCCGAATTCTAGTTGAAGAGAAAGGTAGTTGTCTACTCCCTTATGAACGAGAAACATCCATTCACGGCACTTTAACTCCCTGCTATAGCTAGAACTCCCCGCCCGCTATAGAGGTTGAAGCCTTCCAACCCCCTACTATCTATAAGGGATTTCTATCGGTTCAATCAGCAGGTTAACAAGAACACCAACATGGGCCTGCCTATTCAATACCCCCAGGATGGACTTTCTTTCTCCGTTCTGTTGCCTGATCCCCTACCAGTTCATAGCTCTCCCTCAACTAAGTTAGCCGCCCTCATCCCTGTCCTACACCCCCTGTTCGGACACCCTAAACTAGTTCCATCCAACCGTAGCGTAGGTGCTCCTCCCATTATCCAGATGGCCCTACTATTCGCCATGGGCACCACCCTTTACACCCCCGTACCCCCGCCCCCCCTGATATAATTCGACTATTATTCTAGATTGATGCTCGGATTCTAGATTGATGCTCGGGGAGGAGGGGCCTGAACTGAACACCCCCTGTTTCAACTAGATAAGTATGGGTCCCTGAACTATAGTTCCCTCCCACCCGGGAATTCTAGGAGATGGGAATATGCCAATCGTCGAGTCCTTTGCCTGGATCCTTTGTTTCCGGTTCTGTCCAGTCGCTTTGTTTAAGTTAGGGGAGGGAAAGAACGGCAAGAAAGCCCAGAGAACAGGTAGGACCGATGCCCCACTAAAACCGAACTTGCTTCATCTTTGTGATCGCTCATCTGAGAATAGATAGTTGGCACCCCCGGATGGAGACGAGGAGTCCCTTCCCTCAGGTTCGGAGTCCCGACTCAACCGCCAACAAAAATAGTAGGGGCCAGATTATATACGTGATAGCAAGGAAGGCTCAACTGGCGCAAGAAGTATTTACGACGGAGGGAGGTCTGGTGATGAAGGAAAACGTTTCTACCGGGCCGCCCCGTCCTATTCAATGGCAGTTGGGGAGGGAGTTGACCCGATGGACGGCACTTTATGGCTGCTCGACTCATTCATTTCTCGCTTTGGTCAAGGCGCTTTGGGGCTTTCGTTCATTATACAATTTCTACTGTGGGTTAACCCGATCTCTCTGTATGAGAAGAGTGAGGACCTAAGGTGAGGGAACTAATATACCGTGAGGGCAAGCCCTGAAGGTGGTGCAGAAGAAGCTAGAGAAGTTGGCTCCTACTTTCGGAGTGTTATTGGATTAGTCCCTACCGCCTACCCTTCCTTCACCCCCTGTGGGCAACAGGAAAGAGCCTAACGAGCCTGTCCTCCCACCTGCGCCGCCAGGTTAAGTTCAGGCTGAGTGAAAGCTTCCTTCAGTTCAGGCTGTCCATTACTCCTCACTTGTCACTCGGGATAGTTCAACCGGAAGGAAGGTTGCATGGTAAGATCAACCACCCGCCCACACCCCCGGTTCGTCCTCGCATGGGAAGAGAGAGGATGGGACGGGAAGAGAACGCCCTCAAATTCTATGGCCCCGGTTGGTTCGCTATCGGAGGGATAGAGAAAACTAGTCCATTAATGAAGGAGTTCCCGGCTCATGCTTCTCCACCGAAACCCAGTCCTTTCTAACTACTGGAGTGGTATTCCCCTCATATCGGTAAGCCCCCCCCAATGAATGGGGGGTTAGGTAACAGGAACCCCCTCTTTCACGTATATGGAAGACGGCTAGCTCCTTCGTCGGGTCAGTGGGGTAGCATAGAAGGATGTAGTGTGGGAATGGGCGATGCTCGAGCTAGAGAGGCGATCGGGCGCCTTATTCGGTTGATTCGACCAACCACTACTGAGTTTGGTTTATCCCGGCCCGTTGCGCGATTCCGTCCCGGGCAGGGGTGGGTGGGAGGCCCCCGGTTGCTAGTCTATTTTTCTATAGGCCCCTACCATATATTCCAACCCCACCATCCATAAGGCCAATATGGTCGGTGGGGTCCGCCTCTACAGGGTGGGAGGAGTTCATCGGGGCGTAGCGTACCTTCCATTACGCATCATCGGATCAAGGAATGCTGGGGTGGGCCCCATGCAGGGGTGGGAGGAGGAGAGATGGTGGAGGATATAGTTGGGGCAGCAGGGAACTTAGGAGGAATAATATGCCCTATATATCGGACGTTGGGGCCCCACTGCACCGGAAGAACTATAGATGCGCTACCATAGAATAGTAGGGCCCCCATGAACACCCAGAAGAACTAGAACCCATCCAACTATAGTATAGAGGGTAATAGAATCGAGAAACGTCAGAATAGTAGGGGCCTCCTCCCACCCACAATTGAATCTGAGGGGGGGGCCAACCTCCGTAGGGCCACCCTGCAGAATAATCAACAGATTCGGCCCGAAATCCCGTCCGGAGATCCTTCATGCTGATCACGCCATCATGAATGCCCGGGTGTTGTTCGGACTTGGGGACCACTGCTCCTCTCGTCCTTGATCAATGACATGAGGAGGTCACGGCTGATCATAAGTAATAGGTCGAGGAGACCACCTGACCGCCTTACCTTCAAAGAGTAGGGGTAGGGAATAAAAGGAGGGCTCGACAGAAGAGCACTCGACCTTGAATCAACTATATCCTTCTCATTTATCAACCCTGCATAACGCCACCCCGGATTTGATTTCGAGAAAGGCTCTTTCTCGTCTACGTGATTGGGAGATAGAGATCGCTCGACCGGCCTACTATAGTTAGTTGAGCGGGGAAGGGAGATGTTCGGTGGTCATCTCTATTAGATACGTAACATGATGGTCATGAAGAGAAGGAAGATCGCTAACTATAGATATAGGGCGCCCCTCCCGGAACTTTACTCCCTATAATCCCTCCCACTGCCATACTATGCCCCCCACCCCGCAATTAATCTAACCGGGCCCGGGCGAGATACCCCGATAGAATTGTAGGGCTCGAATCAGTCCCAGCCCCCGCCCCTATAAAATGTCGAGGGCGGCTGGGGGTAGGGCTTGACTGCCCATAGAATAGTAGGCATTAATAAAATAGTTCTAGAATCGCCCATCTCCTCCCACCCACAATTGAATCTGAGGGGGGGCCAACGGGGGCATGTTACGTATAGAATCTATTCCCCTCCCCGCCCTACTATTCTATTATTGGAAAGTAGGAAAGTTCCCACCCACAATTGAATCCCACCCCGGAATCTTGGTTTCGGAATTGAATATAGGAGGTGAGGGTGGCCCGGCCACCCGGAAAGACCTAAGTTGGGGCCACTTGAACAGTCATATGAACCAGACTTTTGATAAACAGATTATTGTAGGGTTAGGAAGGGAATGCCCTACTATTCTAAAGGGGCGTGGGCATGTGTAGTATAGAATCAACTATGCCCCCCCACCCAACTCCCCATATTTTTGTAGGGCCGGCCATCGATCAATTTCGTTCTAATAAGGGCAATCCGCTTAGTTGATAAATGGCTAGAACCCCAGGGCAACTCTAGTGCTCCGGGGTCCTATCTGGGGTGAAGAAGGATGGACGGCCAGGTAGATGCCGTTAGGGAGTTATAGCTCTCGGGAGTTCTTTTTTGTTCATCTAGCTCCTTTTTCTAGTTTCATCGGAATTCGACGTTGCTGCTAATCGTGTGGAAGGATAATCACTACCTTTATCCAATCTCCTCCTCTCCGGTTCAATCAGCGAGCATGCTAGGCAGGCAACAGAGTCGGAAGGAATTCATTAATAAACTCCGGCAGCCCAGTCAAGGTCCAGCTCAAAATCTAGTTCGTTCCACCGAGTTCAAGAAAGTCGACATTAGGAAGGCCAGGCAATATCTATCTATTTGTTGGGTGGGCTCCAGTTCGTTTAGCTTTCTTTCTCCATCCCGAACCCCGTCCCCTAGATTAGTTGAACTCCCACCCGGGCTCCTACTTTCGGAAGGAAGGGACTAACTCGCCTTCACCCCCGGTTGGGCTCCTCCTGTTGGGCTCCTACTAATATCTATCGCTAAGATGGGACCCCCGGAAGGAATGATTTAGCCGGATAAAGGGGGTGGGTTTCAATCGTCGAACTTCCCGCGGAACGTGCTAAACGAAATAGAACGAGTTGACAACCTTTCTCGACGAGTTGCCCTACTATTCTATGGGCGATTAGTCGGGTGATATTATTGTTCATCCCTCCATCAGGGCCGTAACCTCGAGAAGTTGGATTGGCCTAACCATGGGCTCCTCTCCTACGGAAGGTCGCATGGGAGCTAACATAATAATCTACCGTGGGCCATCCTGAACCGGGGGTCTCCATCCCACACCGTGGGTGAAGGACGGGCCCTATGGGGGAGTTGGGCTCAGTTCAATATCGGGTTGGGCTCAGGCAGTAAGTAGGCTTCTCCCTCCAAGCAGGGGTGTTCAGTTCAGGTTAGTCTCAGTGGGGGTGGGGCTGTAGTTAATGCTGTTACCATCGACTAGCTATAGGCTGGATAGCTTTCCCCCATAGAATTGTAGGGCTCGATGGACGGCAGAGTTAGGCCAACCGTGGGTGAAGTTATCTATCCCTTGATTCTACTCCCTAACCGGAGAGTGGGTGAGGGCAAGGAGAATAGAGTGTATTAAACGGTGAAATGAGAAAGCAGTTCAACAACAACTGGTGCTAGGGAAGACTCAACTTAACTGGCCAGATTCTCGCGGCTACGTGATAGCCTAACGGAACGTTTCTCACAGAACAAATGGATGGTAAAATGAAGTGAAGGTCGTTATTGAATTCGAGCTTCCATAAAAACATCCAGCTCGAACTACTCTACTCTTCGACGAGCTTCCATCCCATGTCAATAACGAGGTTCCAACTGACTGAGAACGAGCTAATCTCTTAGATAGCAGTCCAACTAGTCGGTTCAATCAGTGAGCATGCTTTCATTAATGGCCGCCTACCTCCCAATAGTTGGAGAATTCACGAGGAGCTACTCCTACCTGGGGGTGAAGGATGGCCCGGTGAGGGATGGACTCATTGGATTGTTCGTTCAACCGGTATAAAGGAAGGTTACCCGGCTAATGAAAGCATGATAGTTGGATGGATAGAGAGCTCACGTTGGGGAGGGAGGGAGAAGAAGATAGATTGTTTGGGGCATCGGATGGCTTGAATGAAGTTATGGATTCGGGAGGGGGGGAGTGACGATAGGCTAACTAACGTCGATACCGGTTGGAAGGTGCCCGTTAACACGGGAATGAAGGACTACCCGAAGAAAGGAAGCCGATACATCCTTCACCCCCGGCATTAGCCATCCAACTATATTACGTAGATGAGCGATCGGTTGAACAACTATAGGAGATGGGGGCCTATCAATTCTATGGCCTTCCTTCCGGAGGACCCAAACAATCAATCAATACTTCCTTTCTCGTTGAACGATTCTAGTTGTATGGGCCCTACAATTCTATGGGCGATTATACTACCTCCCCTCCCTTCCTCCCTGCTTTGTTACTTGTTGCCGATAACCGATAACCCTAACCTCCGTTTCGGTAACATCATTACCCCCGGCAATCAGCTAGAGTGTAGGCTATCTCCTCCTCCCCTCCCATGGGCTAAGCCTGCTCCCAGTGAGATTGTTCCCGGCAACTTTCGCGGCCAACTCTTCTCCTACTATTCTAAGGGGTTTGGACCGGAGCTAGATTAGTTGCCTATAGATAGTAGGGCCCTCTTCCGGAGCGTAACTCTGATATTGTCTTACTCCTCCCCGAATCAATATTATCGTTTTGTCCAGCTCCCCGAATCAATATTATCGTTTTGGTTTAACAACTCTAGTTAATTACCGTTGGAGTATCCTACCAGCTTCATTATCAACTCCCCGGGGTTCAACTATCAACTATCCTACCAGCTTCATTGTCTACTGGATGGTAACAGCTCCATGGGCTAGCGAACTGCCCTACCATCCATTTTGATGAGTGAACAGAGCAGGGGATGAGTAATGGACAGCCTGAACTGCCTTTAGAATAGTAGGGCCCCGCCTGCTAGAAGAACTTGGAGGTAGATTAGAACCATACTAGCAGCCGGGCATGTTACGTATAGAATCGAGCCTAATAGTAGGGCTATCGGAACTAGAGTTTCCCTACACTTAGGCTTCCCTGCATGCAGGGTGGGAGGCCCCTACTATTCTATGGCTAGGAAAGGGTGGGTGGGAGGCCCGTAGGGATTGTTGCCCCACAGTCGTATAGATGCTTCCGGAAGATTTCTGGGAAGTTCTCGATTCCATATGTAAGCCCAATTCTATACGTAACATTGAACTATCCGCCCCCTTTCTTCATTCTAGTTGCGCCAGAAACGCCATTAATTGACTATTCTAAGTCTAGAAGGAACTTGATTAGGTTGGATGTACCGGCCAGAAGGGTGGAGCGCCGGATCACCACCCCCTGGCACTGGTTTCCCCCCAGCCCCTATCCCAATCAGGCAACCAAGAAGAAAAAGAAGAACTCCTATCCCAATCAGGCAACCAAGAAGACAAATTAGAAGGGGTTATTGTGGGTGGTCGAATAGTAGGGGTGGATGGGTGGCCCCCCCTATTCTAGCAAGCTGATTAATCAAGAGGTTTCTATTACTGTTGGCATGTGACGTATAGACTCTGGCAAAGATAGAGAAAGATTCGTCTATCATTCGTCTATCCGCCTCGACGATTCGTCTCTCATTCGTCTATCATTCGAATAATCTGCCGCCGATTCGACGATCCGTCTATTTATCCGAATAATCGGGGCCGCCGATCGATCGATTCGACGATCCGTCTATCCGTCGGGCCCCTCAAATAGATTATTGACAAAGATTCTTTCTACTTGAACCGGCCCATTAGAATTGTAGGGGGCCTAACTCCACAAGTGGATGCGAGGGCAATTCTATCTATTCGTCGACTGGCTGGATACGACTCAGAAGGCGGAATTCAAGTCGAGAGACCAAAAGATGATACAGGGAAGACTGATCATGCTCAGGAGAATGAAAGGTGTTTCAAGGGAAATGAGCAATGGGCAATCAGCTTCTACAACGGAGCTCCAGAAGCATTGGATCCCGGAGTAGAAGAGACCAAGGGAAAAGGGGAGAAAGCCGATGGTAAGGGTGATGATCAGGCAATTTTTCCTGCATCTGATGATGCGCGAGTATTCCTGCTGGCCCCTCAGAGCTGCTGTCGGCCATAGAAGATGGCACCGGCCGACCCACCTGCTGATAAGATTATTATTCCGGAATCAAACCAGTGTTTCTCAATGACAGTGCTATCCCCGTCTCCAAGCCTTAAAAGCAAATGACATCTAGGGATTCTAAGACCACCGGTAAGTCTAGATGTATTAACGTAGATATCCTTTTGACTTCTGCTAAGGCGTACTTTGGAGACTGCATTCATGACTCACGATCGAACTCTAGAGATGTCTAAAGGCTTGAGAGAGAAGACTTCGAAATTGGCGAGGTTAGGAGAGGCAAAGGCTAACCTCATTCGGAAAGGACCAAGGGGATTCATTTCATTGGCATTGACATCATTGATAATTACTTTGATAGTGAGTTGACCGCCAACAAAGATGCGGAAATAAAGGGCGTAAAGGAGTTGGCTAAGGCTAAAACGCACTATTCTCATTTCAGTGACTAGAAAAACCAAACAAAAAGTAAGCCCCAAGCAAATTAAAGTCTGAGGAGCAAGAGGTGGAGCTCCGCGTAAGCCAATAATGCTGCTACTACTGCCCCCCGAGAACAAGTGGCAATGAGAAAATGAAGGGCTAAATAAAAATATGTCGCATTATCCGAAATTGACTTTTAAGTAAGAGCCATTAATCTAATACTTTAAGTGGCCGCAGTCAAAGTGGTAAATTTGAGAGTGAAAAGGAGAAGCGAGGAAACAAATAATATGAGGCGCTTATTCGAAAACAAGGCCTTAATCCAGCAGCAGTCAAATACACATATATAACATCATAAAACATAAAACCAGAAAGCAGAGGTGGAAGCAGCGATAACGCACCGTCTTTCATATACTGCGACATGCTGATCCTTCAATTACTCTTGAAGCATCGGCCGGTCCAATACCACTTGTAAGGTCCAATGTCCGAGTGATCCATGCAGCTACATCCTCCTTACTTCAATCTAATGCTCTGTTGGATCGATCTGCTGGTGCCTTTCTCGTTGCTATTCTTGACAAACAAAAGGGTCTTTGTGTTGGAGGTTATCCCCGTAGGTCCGAGCTTTCCTCGCCCAGATATATGGTTCCAATGAAGATGGGTTCTTTCCCCGGCCGGGCCCACCTCCGCTGTAACTAATCAATTTTGTTCCTCTACCCCCCGGGCTTTAAGGCTCACTATGGAGTAACACATTCACAAACACATATATTATGGGCGTAGAGCTCGGTTGGCGATACGAATTCACATACACGATCCAGTTCGATAGGGACATCCCAGATCTTCCCTAGGCTCTACTCACTCTACCGTCCAGCGTCCTTCTCCTTCCATTCATGGGCGGCTTCCACAACCACATGTACTAGTGCAGACTATGAAAGGGCAGTGGTGGGCCGGAGAGGTTGGTCGATCAGGTCTGACGAAACGGTATAGCAGTGCTTTGGGCAGAATAAATTAAAGTCGATCCGGCTTTACACCAACTATTCTCACCTCACTCCTTCTCTATTTCCCAACAACCCCGGAAGCAACCAGTCTTTCTTTGTCGCCAGATCAATGCCACTCTATATCGGTGGGTTTGGGGCTTACTATATCCCTCCCCGATCAATTAATAAGGGATGATCCTCGACAAGACCACTACTTCGATAATTAGATGCAGCTCTATTCGATAATTAGGGGGTGGGAACGTGCATTCATTGCTCCCACATCCCGCTCGAAATGTTTTTATATCCTATTTAAGGCTTCCCACCTTGCTCGATAGTCCTGGAAATGGATCTTCAACTTATTCTTTTCTACCTAAAGGCCCCTCGCATTCCACCCTCAACGCTTCGCTGTCCCAGCAAGCAAGGAATTCGGGCTTCACTCCTTTCATTAGGAAGATATCTATCCATCCCCAATCCGTTCATTCCGTTTTTCGGATATTTCTCGGCGGCTCATTCATAGCTACAGGAGAGGCTTACTCAAATGGGTAGGTTAGGCAGGATAGGCGTGCCAGTAGAAAGAACTAATTTATTGATTGCTTTACTTCATTCGTTCAACCCTTCCCTTCCCGGCGCCAGGCGATGACTGAGCGAGGGGCTCTGAGCACGGTTCATTGATTGGCCCGGCTAGGCGGGCAGAGTGCCCTTTCCTTCTCCATCGGAATAATATTAGTGGTTTGGTTCTTCGCTATCAATCTACAGAGATAGGTGGGCAAATCGGGGAGAGTTGATTGAGTTGTGATTGGGTTCATCCGTCAGTATTTCTAGGGTCATCGAATGGATCATCTGGGATGGAAAGGGAAGGAAGCCCACCCATTAGCTATAATGAATCTCGTCCGTCGGATAGTTGGAATGGAGGGGAAGGGGGAACAATGCCTGTATCATAAATAATCCATCCCCATCCATCCCTACACCTAGACTGGTTTCTCTGTGCGCAATCAAGAACACCCTTCATGCTGCCTACCTACTTTTCATTACCCGGAGATAAACACCTAAACCCACCTAATCTTCCTCCCGAGGGCATACATAATAGATAGCGCGCACCTTCCTTACTTACCCACCTCGCCGCACCCATCTGTCTTTCAGTAGTTAGTTATCCCCGCCCAAATGGAATTACTTTATGTGGTCAGTCGCCATGACATAAAATTGCTGTCTGTATGTAGAGGGAGGGAATGAAGGCCTACTTTCGGTTCGGGAAGAATATGAATCTGTCTCCTCGACCGGCCCATTGCTTTCCATGGACTTATTTATTAATCGCTCGTCCCGCTACTCGCTAATGCTGTTTGCTGCGCTATGCCGGCCCGCCTTCTACCTTTATTTATCTATCTATTCCATTCTATTCTCAAACGAAAGGATTGGATGGAAGGGCATGAAGAGCGGGAGGGGAAACGGAGGAAGGGATTCTCGACTGGAGGTAAAGCGGCGGTAGGCTTCTCATTTCCATTTTATATGTCGTACTAGAGAAAGACTCCGGCGGAGCTAGCCGGGAGAATCAAAGCCTCCCTAGAATTTTTTCGAAGGGATAAAGGGGGAAAGCCTTGAAAAAGGATGAAACGCTTTATTTGGTTGGGTGGGCGCTTGGTGAACGAATGAAATGGCTGGATAACGAACCGGCTGGGGGAAAAGCAAAACGGCCTGCCGAGAAACGATGGAATGTAGGGAGAAATCCAACTAGTGGTTCTGCTTTCCCTACTGCTTTTCCCTGCTGTATATAGAATAGAGAACCAAACCAAAGCTCATCTCAAGGCTACAACTGGTCTTCACTGAATTCACTGACTGAACCACATCGAGACCTCCGGAACCGCCAATCTATCTATCTCTCTATAGGAGAATGCTTGCTCGTTGGGTTCGGCAGCGATTTCCTTTTGCCAGATTATGCAGGACTCCTTCCCTTTCCCCGGACCTGGGACCTCTGGACCTGCTTGCTCTCAGTCAAATAAATGCTCCCGAGGCCTCTGACCCGTGTTCTCAGCCTTACCAATTTATTGGATTTAGCTTTCTGCAAATTGGAATATACTACCTAGATCGGGCCCACCTTTCTCTGCCCTCGCGAAACAGGGTTGGGATTATAGATGACAGCAGGGACTTCAGGATCGTCAATCTCACGTCTCCTACTCCCCTCCTTCTCCCTCTACTTTCTGCTTTTGCTTCAAGTTTGTTCCGGGGCACCGTCCCACCCATACACTTACTTCTCGAATGCCTTCAAATAGTAGGGGCAACCAACGTATAACTGAATGCCTGCATTTATAGGAAATGCAGACACTTCTCAAACTGTTTCAATGCCGCGGCTACGAATTGAATGGATCTATCCACAAATTGAATACTTTATTACTTACCCAAGAATATTCTCTTCTTTCTTCCCCGCTCGCCTGTCTCCAATGAACCTACACTGACTTACTGCTTTTTCTTTCCTCGCCTATCCGATAAATGAAAGAAACTATTATTCTATCTCTGAAGAAGATCGAGCAGACAAAGCAGGTTGGTTCGAAGGCGGGCAATAGCAAGTAGGTTCCTGCTCAGCCACTGCTGTGTTTTACCTGGTAAAGCATAAAATCGATCAAGCAAAAGCACCCCGAAGGGAAGGATGAGTTTTCCCATTGTCATGGGAGGATATGCCATATCTGATAGAAAGGGTGCCAAAGAGGCCATTCAAGTGCTATAAAAATGATGTTTTCCCAGAATTGGATGGCGGCTCTCCGGTGCCCTACCTCTATATTGGCGGCTGGCTAAGGCCAAAGAGAAAGATTGATTGGAAAGGTGTCCTTTCTCGGCTAAAGAGAAGGATTTATTGGATTCCCCCTACACACACATTAGCTTTCTTTTTGAGAGTGGGGCGGGTGAAGAGAGAGTGGCATTGGCGCCTACAATCTATCCATAGATCTGCTTTTCTCCGTCTGCTCTACTCATACAATATAGATATGGATATAGAGATATAGTCTGGACTCAGCTTCTATGTCCTATTTAAGCTCCTCGCGACAAATTTTGATCCAGTTGGACCATCATCAGAAGACATCCTTCGTTTCAATCACGAACGACCGTTCGGGCGGGAAAAGTTGAAGGGCGATTTCATTTCATTTATCGGAACAACCACCATTGCACTAAGCTACTGTTGCCATAGAATAGTAGGGGCTGCCATACTATGCCCCCCACCCCCACCCCCACCTCCACCCCCTTTATTTAGGTAGGGAGCCCGAACCGGCCTATAATGGTTCTAACGGCAGATTCTATACGTAACATGCCCCCTTTAGATATAGTTGGCCCTACAAGAATCTACCTCTGCACCGGTGCAGGGGGGCCACCCTAAACGGCATAAAGTTACGGGGAATAATAGCCATAAGGCGGGCCACCCATGTGACGTATAGAATCTATGACCTCGACATTCTATGGTGCCAACAATAGCCTGCCTATCAAACGCTTCACGGGAGGGGAGGCGCCCCCCCCTCCTTCACTCCCTTATATAGAGTGGTAATTGAATTTATGATCAGCCCCCTACCCTACTACTAGAATCGTAGCTAATGATAGTGGCTGCTTCAGCGGAAAAGGGAGTGATTGGCTTCTTTTTTACGTTATTGGAGGGAGTATTTCTCTTTATTGTGCTTTTATTGGCGTACTTCTGGAACACACACACATCTATGGGGATAAATCGCCGCTTGCTTCATTAGAAAGATAAAGCCCTACTATTCGGCTGGGGAGCGGGGGGCCCCTACTATTCTATGGCGGAAACTATAGTTCCATGGGTATGCAGGGTGGGAACTATAGTTCGAAGAAAAAGTTCGGTTCGATGCTTGGAAACCAAAGGGATGGGAGAGAGGAAGGGCCTCTCCTGCTGATGGAATGATTTCTCATCAATAGCTATAATCGGGGTGGGCCTGCTGGCCCTACAGTGAAGGAATAGCTTTTTTTTCTGATCGTCTCGCCGGGTGGTACGACTGCACATCCCACCTGAACAACTCTCGCCGATAGGAGAAGATCAATAAGAACTATAAAGGGGCCTGGACGGACGGCCTTTTTTTGAACCTCCCGTTCCCATTCCTATCAGGCATAAAAGTGATCAACAATTGACAGAACCAGCCGCCTATCGTTTCTTTAGGCCAAGCACTGGGCTATTGATCCATCCGTTCCTTTATCATCCTTTCTCGAGTTGGGTGTTTCGTCCTAGCGTGCTATCAATCACCGAGAGAGAGGGATGGTGGGGAACCGATACAGCATTGAATTGAACCGAATGGATAGCCATCGACCACAGCCGTCACCATAGAATAGTAGGGGCCCACCCACCCCAACCTCCGTAGGGGGAGTAAGCCTATGAATGCACACTGCCGTTAATCAGTCAATTCGAGAAGCCTGTTAGAATAAGCTAGAATAAGCTATAGATTGGGGTGGGCCCATGCCCCCCACCCAACCCCACACACGGAGGAAGACGGCAGGCCGGAAACTCTAGTTCCGGGGGCTTCCGCCTTTGCCTTATTTTGCTTGCTCGCAGGCACCCAGCGAAAGTTGATCGGGCGTAGCCCTGTCTATAAACGAGGCAGCCGTCTCCACCAGAGTTCTAGATGGCTCACCTGCATTTGCTAGTCCTAAAGTCGAGGGATATATCTTACACTTATACTCTTTATACTCTATACGGCTCGGCCTACCGAGCAGACTGACACTAACGGGTTAAACGCTATAGCATCCTTCTCGACCCGGCCTATACCCCTATATCCTCGGGAAGGGCGGCTAGGCTATACTATTATATAGTGGTTAGTAGTTCCCCCTCGTCAGTTGTTCGAATGAACAGCTGTATGTGTGATTCGGTCAATCAAGTTCCTTTCTGGCTGATACTTCGGAGTGATGCATCGGTTCTCCCGAACTGTGTTTGCGAGCCTTCTAATTGGTTTAACCCCCTCCCTCTTTCTATTATTTAATAGGATCAACGGGCGGGCGGCAAAACCCAGTCCCATAGAATTGATAGGAAAGAAGTTGTTGACCTTTCTCGCCTGTTCAAAAGTAGGAGATACCAATGCAGTTTACTCGGATCCAGTCCCAGCTTCTCCAACTATAGATGGTAGGGCGGAAGATCTCACGCTAGTTGACTTGTAGCGTCGGTAAGGCCTCCCCTTGCAAACAATTCTAGAAAGGGGCCCCTGGCAAGGGATGCCTGGCCTAGCTCCCCCGCCCCACCAATTGAATCGGAAAAGCGGTAGTCCTCTCCTAGTGTAGTAATAGCTAAAACCCTGATCTCAGCAGTTCCGCTCGTCCTCGCCCGGATTGCTTGGAGTTCATGACAGAGGTATCGATAAGCATCCATCCGTAGTCAGAGCAACCCCGTCACTTTCTCTCTCCGCCCCCTGGTAAGAGGAAGGACTTTATCTTCGGCAAGGAATGCGCTCCTATCACTAACGCCCTGCATGCAGGGTGGGGGGGAATTATAGCTCATTTGATCGAACGAAGCCGGTCGGGCCCTACCGGGGAACCGGCCCAATCGAACGGGCGAGAAGAGGTAGTAGGGGATAGGCTACAGCGCCTTTCGTGCCTCTCACCGGATATGGATTACTTGAATCAAGCTTTATTAAGCCGCCATCAATGCGTCATTCATGTACTCGGCAGGTCTCGGGGATGGCCAGTGACAGAGGGAATAGATCCTTAGCTAAAGCCCGCGCCGTACCCACCTGATCTCCATACTGCTTCTCTGTACCGCCCGCCCAACCCCTTAGAAGAGTAGGGCTAGTTGGGAAGAAGGGCCCTCATGCTTTAATCTCGATCGCCATAAGAAACTATAGGGCCGGCTGGTTCGATAAATCGATCTCATGAGTCGATATCCCGCCCGAACCCCTATACCTGTTAATTCCAGCTATCACGCCTGATGTACCTCCGGCACTAACTCCCATTGATCAACCTGCTTTCCTTAGCTCATCGATCAACCGGGCCTCCCTCCCCTAATGCTTTAATCCCCCATCCCCGGCTAGTTGGCCCATATCGGCACATCTCTAGCTATGGAACCCAAGGGCCAATTCTAGCTTTCGGAACTATATCCACCCGGAACTATAGTAACGTTTCCCACCCGAAAACAACAACTATTATAGCGGTGGGAGGCTCTATCACTCCCACCCAACCCTACATAGTTCGAACTAGTTTTGGGTGGGAGTTCCATAGTATAGTTCCGGAAGACCCTGGCAGTCCTCCCACCCCAGTAAGTGGGTAGGGAATGGCGCCGTTGGAAAGGGTGGGAGGATAGCCGGGGGTGGGTGGAGGAGACGCCCGGGTAGTCGCCGAACTCTGAACTAGTTCAGGGGAGCGCCATCGGTTCATCTAGTGATCCTATATTCTTCTGTACGTAACATGACTTTCAGCTCAGTCAAGAGATAGCTCCATGGATAGATCTACCATCTTTAGTTCGGGGTCGAGGGAACTATAGATAGATTGGGGTTGAGTTATGTACGCGTAGGCCTAGGCTGCGCCATAGTTCAGGTAGAGGGGGTCGAGGCCTGGCTATTGGCCTATATTGACTCAGTCATATCTACTTTACTTGCGGAGCACCGGTTTTAGCTTCTAGATCTATCTCATCGGCATTGATGCGCATGGATCGTATGGATATAGATGAGGAGCGCCCATAGAGAGAGCCCTATTGATCTACCTGCCTATACCATAGGGGCAATTTCTATATCTCTATGGGGGGCTCGAATCCTGCCACCTCGATGGCCCTACCTCCACCCCCTAGCCTACTCTAGACTCTATACTCTGTAGGAAACGCGGTGAATAAACCCAAATGAACACGCCTACATATTACATATACAGATAGGGGCAACTATCTATAGTCCAATTCTCCACAGAATCTCCGGGACTTTACTTTATTAGCCAAGCCACTATGGCCGGGGCCGGCTTTGTTCAGTTCGATTCCCGATGTCGGTTCATGTCATTCTCCTCCAATCGATCTATGGTCTTTCCCAATCCAAATCTGAATCTAAATCCATATTAGTTGGGTTGGGTTGGCCCTCTGTTTCTCCGATCGCGATCCGATGATGGGTGAAACACGTACCGCTCCGGGATTCATCTGTCTCGAACTATCCATATGCCGTAACATCAAGGGATAGATGATGGGTTAAATGCCAATCATCATGTAGCGGGATTGGATGGACTAGACGGCGCCCTCGGCCGGGCATCTAGTCGAACCCTATTCGCGCACCCCCCTCCTCTGCTCGCATAGTGGACTGGGCGGAACGACTTTACTTTGGCCATCGCGGATTCCGTCCCCGTCCTCTCCCACTCCATCTTATAGATAGAGATTAGATGGTTGGGACTTCCATCTATATGCCCATCGCCGTTGGACCTACACAGCCGCAATCCTGCAGGCATTATTACTAGACTATCTAGAGAATAGGAGGCTGGGCGGCCATCGAGGAGGACCTATAGTAGAGAGTAGATTCTATTCTCTATATAGATTAGACAGATAGTTTCTATATGAGTAGAGTCGGAGGACCGACTTTACTTGACTAGATATGGATGTAGATAGGACTATAACTAGAACTGGCCCAACTGAACCCTATAGAGAATAGGGAATGGGGTAGGAATAGGTTAGGTAGGGGCGGTCTCACTCATCTATCTGGGGCCCCCCACAACATTAGATTAGATTAGATTAGAGGCATGTTACGTATAGAATTGGTTTCACGCTTTCGCTTTCTACCTCTTAATTCATTCATTCATTCATGAATCGATATAAGAAGTATCGGTCGCTGCTTGAGCGGTTAACCGATTCTATACGTAATACGCCTACTATCCTGGGCCCCCGACCGAGTCTATGGGGGCATGAACCTGCAATTCGAAGAATTCTAAAGGGCCGAATAGTAGGGGCGGGTGGGAGCCCCTACTATTTGAAACGGTTCCGGGTGGGTGGGAGATATAGTTGGAGGGTGGCGATTCTATTGGCCGGGTGGGGGGGAATTCTAGGCGGGGTGGGCGGGCGGAAGATAGGGGGGCCCACCCGAGGCCCCTACTCTTCTATAGGCGGGATGGTGGGGTCTTGGGAAAGATGTCCTCGGGGGAACAGAAAGGGTGGAAGGTCTTGACCAGACCGCTACTATAGTTGGTGGATATCTAATCCAAAGACCATACAGTTGTGAACATGGTGGATCGTTCATGATCTCAAGAAGGTAGTGCAGTGGGCCCAGTGGGTTAGGTGTGGGAGCTAAGTCCGATCATTAGTCGACGAGTCGTTATCGTGCCCTTCCGCCCCTATGATTAGTAGTTGCTGCCTCTGAAGGATCCACTCCTAGCCTTTCGATCTCCCTCCATGAGAAAGTTGAAGGGATAGAAAAGCTCTCATTCCTTCCGCTGCATCCTACCGCTTCTATTCCCTCCCCCCAAAGCATAGCATCTATTGGTCGTACTCCCCACGCCTTCCACCCTGCCAACC
This sequence comes from Cryptomeria japonica, assembly GCF_030272615.1. NCBI lineage: Eukaryota > Viridiplantae > Streptophyta > Pinopsida > Cupressales > Cupressaceae > Cryptomeria > Cryptomeria japonica. Next base: position 1,500,699 of record NW_026728844.1, on the reverse strand, counting down.
TTCCCCTTCCGGTAGTTGAAGCCGCCCGCTACCGGATCCATGCAGACAAATCCGAAAAGGTAGCTTTTTCGGGAACTATACCACCCACCCAGCGGGGCAACTATCGAGTCCCCCCCGCCCAATTGAGAGGCGTCAACTTTCTAGTTCGGTAGTTCGAGTGGGGGGGGGCGTAACTTCGATCGAGCTTTGAATTATCTACGGCACATAACAACCCGATTCCAACCAATGATATAAAGAAGAGCTGCGCTGCCGATGAAGAGCAACCATCGAAATGAAAGTGCAGTACCGAACGACTGAATGAACCGCAAGCAAGGCTACTAGAATTCCCCATGAACACCCTGCATAGAGAATTGGTTGGCTTATAAAAACAACATCGCTAGTCCTATGCCTTCAATTCGATTCCTAGGATATGGGTGTTCAGGCTAACCGAAAGGTGCGATTGTTCAGACCGCTTTATATATAGAATCGGGTGAGTGCTCATATAGTTCCGACAGACCAATTCATTCCTCTCACTTTGCAATGAATCTATGGCCCTCATCCTCCTTTTCACGTCGGATGGGGGCGTTCGGTTCAGAGAACCGGGCGGGTTAAAAACTAAACCTTCTATAGGGTGCCTAATACTGGGAGAGAAGGGGAGAACAGCGGGCATTGAATGAACCTGCCTCTTCATCGCCAGTGCATTCTTTCCCTTCCTTAGCAGGCATTGACGGTGACGTAGACTCATAGGGTGGGTGTGGGAATAATTGCTTTGTTCCGGGGGTGGGGAGAAACTAATCTCTACCCCGGAAACCGAAGCCCTACTCTAGATAGTTGGGCTGCCCCACTCGATTATCGATTAGCCGGGTGGGTGGGTGGCAATGCAGGGTGGCCGGGTGTTCATGGGGAATCAGCCTGCCATGGCATCAGCCTTAGCGAATAAGGTTCCGGCATTTATCACCCTGCTTCCATAATGGCAGTGTTCATGCATGAGGACTTCTCCTATATCCACCCACCCACCCAACCAACATCCTCCCTCCCACCCCAGGGTGGGAGGACATAGTTGGTGGGAGGGCCCCTACAATAATATACCTCCCGGTGCAGGGGGGCCAGGGTTCACCATTATCTTCCTCCCACCCAATTCTAGTTGCCCTCCCACCCCCCTACTATTCGCGAAGGGCGTTCCTTAGGTGCTGATGAAGAGACCCCTGTCTTTGATAGCTACAGCGATCATTGATGGTTTATTTACCTCCAGCTGTTCCTTCAGCACTTGGACGGGTAGCTTAGCCCGTTTTGGTGTGGCGTGATACTGGACATACATGGCTTCTCGTACCGCTTCTTCATGGGCATGGCTCTCGCTCTCGTACCGTCTCTCATGACTTTGCACTTCGCATAAAATAAGCTACATCGGGCAGGGGAACTAGAATCCCCACCCAACCCGGAGATAGTGGGGCCCGCGTGTGTGGGGATGGGTGGGGGGCTAAAGGGCTCCCATCGGCCGTCCGTTCTTCGGCTATTTCAACTATAGGATCCGAAACTCCCGCTACCGGTGGATCTACTTAGCTACCTGGGTTATGATGCTTATTCTCGCTTTATATGCGACTGGAAAATCAGCTGCTAGCACTGGCACATTTACTGGTTCAAGGTCAACCTCAACTTATACTGATGCTCGTAGGTAAACTTCACCTGCACCTGCCTCTGCTCCTGTTGGTGCTCCTTCAACCGCCTATGCTGCTGGTGAATCTGCCGGCACGGATGCTGCGAGAAGATGCCTTCGCCACTGCGAGCTCAGATGCTTCCATAAAGTGGTCAAAAACTCCTCGGAAAAAGCTAGTAACTATACCATTTGGATCTTGAACTGCGGGATCTGCTGGATCATGAGAAAGAGAGGATGGCTATCGCAATGTCGAACTGATATTAGCAGCTCTGCCGATGAACCCTACTATTATTATTGGTGCTTCGACTGACCTTTCAACGTATTCTTTGACTGGTTCACCGACTGGTTCACGTTCACGGGCAACTAGGTAAATAAAATGTACCTCCACCTTAGCTTTCTTTTCCCCTGCCTATGCTCTAGCTTATGTATGCAAACCCCGTTGCCTTTGCCTTTATTGCGCCCTTCGCTCCACTACATTTCGGAACTTTAGCAACTACTTATGGGTGGGATAAGTAGTTGCAGCAGGGCCCCTACTATTCATAGGCTGGTGGAGGATATAGTGATTCCCTGGGGGTTTGCTGGGCCATAACTCGAACAGGGGTCGGCTAGAACCCCAGAGCCCCTGCTGCATGCAGGGTGGGCCCCTACTATTCTAAGGGTTGCGGAGGATATCCCTTATTGCCACCCACCCCGATTAAGGGGTGGGTGGGGGGCAATAGTTAGGCCAGGGCCCTACAATAATCTACAATTATTATTGGGGGGGTGGGAATTCTAGTTCGCCGACAAATCTATAGCCTCCCACCCTGCTGCCCTGCATTGGGGGGTTAATCCAATTAATCTACCCTCCCGCAATATACTCTCCCTCCCGCCCCCCCCCGGGAGGGTTATATATCATTGCCGGGAGGGTTCAATTCTATTGCCGGGGGTAAGATTGCCCCTGGCCCCCTTTTGTCCTCCCACCCACCCCGTAGGGCCCCCGGGAATTATAGGGTTGGGTTGGGAATAATAGTAGTTCTGCCATTATGAAGATGTGCCGGGTGATAAATGGCGGAATAGTTCTCTTTAGTCCCGGGTTTATAGAATTTTACTACAATATCTTTATCATCAAATTCCGCCTCGATGAACACGCTTAATTTCCTTGGAAGTTAGTTTTCGCATACACGGCGAGGTGGAAGGTTACAACGCCTTGCCGGGGCACATTCTACGTGGTGAGTGTTCTGACTCGAATGCAATTCAAATAAGTTTGGAACATCCGAGAAACATAGTCCTCTAGGCTAATATGCTGCCTCCCCCCTACTATTTGCCTTCTAACATTAATTGCTAGCAAGCTGATTAATTAACCCTACGGGGCCGCATGCATTAATGGAGATGGGCCCGCCAAATAAACCGGCAGCCCTAAGCCCTAAACCCGCCCTTTATATAGTTGTTCCCTATATCTATTAATGGAGATGGATGGCCCTATGCTATGAGAGACTCGACCGGTTGGTGTTGTGAGAGAGATGGATCTGATCCGCGAGACGCTTCGCTGGGCCCATCCCCATCTATAACCCATAACCCATCACTAAGAGAGGGAGAGGGGGTTCTGTTCCGCTCGGGAGGCCGCGGTCATCCTTCCCCCTCCAGATAGCCCCCAGGTAGAATAGAGGTTCTACCTGGAGGGGCGGGGGAGTGCCGACTATAGGTAGTACAGTAGGTTACCGAGAATTGGGTGACCCGCAACAACCGACATGGGCGGTTGGGTAGAATAGAATTGGTGTGTAGAACTATCTCTCCTCATCTATACGTCAGCCTATCCCGGTCTATGCCCTCCCCAGCATCAATGCCATCCTCCAGATGGATACGGTGCCCCGGTGGAGTAGAGATGGGCCAATAGCTGTAGCTGGGGAGCTGCTCTAGATATGCCCTTATGCATGGTCTAGGAACTGATAGGCGACTTGGTCGCTTCTAGTCTTTCTCCATATAGAGGGGGGGATGGGGGGATCTCGGATTGAAGGATCTCCCGGTTCAACAATCAAGAACGGAACCCGGCGCCATACAATAGAGATCTGGGGAGGGGGAGGGGTGAGCGATAGGATAGCGACCCCATATATAGAGAGGGGACCCTTGGGACTATACTATATACCCTTGGGACTAAACTAGACTCTATAGCATAGCCGCCCCACCCTACCCCTATTCTGGGCTGAGGGGAAGGCGCTCGATCGATTGATAGATTGATAAACCAATGCCCCTATCTATACTACGACTAGATTACCCCTTAGAATAGTAGGGCTAGCCCCATAGAATTGTAGGGGGAATCTACGACTAGCGACACTTATGCGAGAAGATCGGATAAGCTCTATTCTGGCGCTGATCGGATAGGAGTAGACATCATCACCCACCCTGTTTTTGACAGGGGGTGGCCACTCATGTGACGTATATAGTAGACTATCTATTCGATGGATGCCCATATATAGACCTATACCCTAACCTGATGGACGGTTCGGTTCAGCAGGTGCAGGTTCAAACTCAACTCGATAGACTTTAGATCGATCTGATAGCTCAGTTCGGAGCACCCCTACTCTATATAGCTAGAGGGCCCGACCGGTCCCCGGGCGGCTTGTCGTCTATCTGCCCGGCCCCTATCCATGCTAGCCCAACCGAGGCTGACTGTGACTGTTCGGTCCCCATCCCCATCTATCTAGGGGGAGGGGGACCTCGCGCCAGAAGACTGGCCGTGAAGACTGGGGGAGGGCGGCGAGGCTCTCGTCTAGTCGGGCCCAGAGTGATTCCAGTCTGCTTTAGGCTACTATAATGGATGATGTGTGATGGATGCCAATCTGATCCATCTGGGACCCCCTATCCAGACTAACTCTATATGGGGCAGCAGGGTGGGCACTATATAGATTAGCTCGAGATTAGAGATGGGTGGGGGCATCCTCTATTATCTGTAAATGGGTGGGCACTAGGAGGATAAGAAATGAGTGGGCACTAGATAGAGTGGCACTCGACTGACTGATTATGGCACTCGACCGAGGGCACTGAGGGCCCTATATTGCGAACTGGCACCCTACGGGCGCCGATGGCAAAGATTCTCTTATGTACGTAACATGATGAGTCTAACTATCGAGTCGGGATGCAGGGTGGGAAACAATAGCCCATAGAATAGTAGTAGGGGTTAATTAATCAGTACCATAGAATGTCGAGGGAATCAGCCCCCCAGCCGGGGGCCCTTTAGAACCATAGAACTATAGAATTATTATTGGGGGGGGGCTAGAATAAGGATGATTCTCGTCTATATGGGTTCTCCCCATCCCACTACGGCATTTTGACAGAATAGGGATGGGATGGTATGGGATAGGGGCATGACTATGAGAACACCAATGAATATAGATCTTAGATCTCTATGGAACTATGGTGGCAATATAGAATCGACGTATATGCTGATTCTCGCCATATCTATCTAACCCCCCGGGCGTCTGATTCTCGTAGGTCTCTATATAGATCCGGATCTGGGGGCCGGGGGTGAGAGGGCGAAGGCCGGGTGAACAGACTAGACTCTCTATCTCGGGGTGGGTGGGAGGCCCTTAACCCCCCGCCCATCCCCACACACGCTAGTGATCGTGATCTCAGACCATTCCAGCATTCTCGAGTCCCCGATGTAACATTCATTCTATCTCCATCCATCACTAACGAGTCAGTCGTTTTCCCCTACAGGCAGACGTAATATGGATGCATCAATGCCACTATATCTCTCCTCCCACCCACCCCAGGGCGTCTGTAATGTAGTCTAGGCGGGCGACTAAACCTTCAGCAACCCCGTCTATATCTCTAGGGCGGGCCTAAGAATCAATAGGGCATGTCGAGACGAGAGCCGCCCCCCCCACCCCCCATTAATGTTGAATAGAGTAGAGTTAAGGCCTATCGCCTGGCTGAGAAACGGAGGAACCACTCGCTAGACCGGACTATCGGCTCGGCTCTCCCTATAGGCTATAGACAGTCCCCCGATGAACCCTCCCCTTCACTAGTTTGCAGCTGGTGTGACCAGATCGGTTGATCCGCCCATCTCCACTACTCCACTATAGAGAGGTGAGACATAGAGAGTTCTTTCCCAGATAGAGATAGAGGGGTCCCCCCGGCCTATAGAATCTAGGGCCATGGCGAGGGCATCTATAGTCTAGGCCCATGTAGATAGAAGGACCGCCCCAGATAGATATATAGGCCCAAAATGAGAAATGTCTATAGTCGGTTGAGTCCCTCGATCTATCCATCGATCGAGTGCCTACCTAATAGATTATGTATGGAGAGAGCCAACCCAGATATCTATATTCTAGACCCTCTCTATCAAGTTTGATCTCGAGTGTGGACCCTCGGTATATAGTCTATAGTATTAAGTAGACTCTGGCGCACTATATAGTCTTAAGTGTTCGAACTTAACCACCCACCCCTGGCGAATAGTAGGGCAACTAATCTACCTCCCCGTAGGGCCCCTGGCCCCCCCCCCCACCCCCCCAATAATAATTGGGCGATTATTGTAGGGCCCTGGCGCCAATGCAGGGTGGGAAGGCCCCTACTATTCTATGGTAAGGAATAGTGGTTTGGGTGGGTGGGAAGCAGCTAATCTTGTGGGAGGGTTGGGGGTGGCCCCTACTATTCTATGGCTAGCCTAAGCCGGCCTATCCTCTAATTTCTAAGGGCTAAGGGCAGATTCTATACGTAACATGAAGAATCAACAATAATCTGAAACCCCGGTGCGTAATCTGATTCTGGAGGAATAGGTGCGCCCCCCGCATCTATAGTTGGTAAGGTAAGCACCACCATCCGACTAGAGTTCAGTAGGGCTATTGGCCGACCTACCTGTTCAATATCAGAATGGGAACTAGGCGATTTCGGTCACTTTCACAGTCATGTTCGCCAGACCCCGTAGGCGCCCTAGAAAAACTATAGGCCGAGATGGACCTTCCTTTCAAGGGGCCCTACTATTCTTAGCAGTTTGGTCACTTTCCCAGGCATGTCCACGAGACTTTTTCGAAATGGATAGATCCAGTATTAGCGAAATGGACGTTGGTCACAACTAATCTGGAGGGGTATGTCCACGATCAAAATTCTCAATGGTTTATTAGGGCCCCTACTATTCTATGCCCCTACTATTCTATGGCGGTCACTTTGCCAGTAATATAAACCAGAGGGTACTATATTATCTAGAAGTAGAGTCGGTAGATGGCTGGTGTTGGCATGTTACGTATAGAATCTGCCTTGCATTTATCACTGCCTGCGTTCAAGGGAGAACCTTGCCGCCCCCCTGGGAGGTAGATTATTGTAGGGCCACTATCTATCATCGGGTGGATATTCTAGTGTAGGTAGATTCATTGGGCGGTTCAGTCGGTTCAATGCCTACTGTATCGGAAAGAATCATACTCAATGCCCCATCTCCATTTCTTGTTTGATCCGTAATATGGAGGACTTTGCCGGCAAGAGGGGCCGGTTCAAGTAGAAAGAATCTTTGTCAATAATCTATTTGCTACTCCAGATTGAAAGCACTGTTTTCATGGCTGTTGATAATCTCGGGTGGATTCATCATTTAGGAAAATCCTACGTTCGTGGGTCACTAGATATGTTATAGGCTTATTTAGCACAGAGAGATGATAGGATGTAGGCCTTTTAGATAGTATTAGCCTCAAATCAGTAGTTTATACAAGCACTACAGATGTAGACTGGAGAGTAGAGACATGTGGTAGTAGTAGCTAGAGTCTAGCTAAACATTCCTCCTGTAGATACATTACCAGTGCCATTGGGAGGAGCAGTAGGAGCGCATGCTAAGGAGGTAGCTAGGGTATCGGTAGTGAATGCCAGCAGATGGTATGGCATAAAGCTTGGGAGATTGATTGGTACATTGATAGAGAGAGACAAAGCTCTATAGGTCCGTGAGGTGAGGCTGTGACGAGTACAGGATAGAGCAACCGGAGTAGAATTTCTGGAAGGAGGGAGCTATAAAACTAATAAATAGAGGGGCTGCAGGGTGCCCTATTATTATATTATTGTTGGGTGGCCCTCTATTCTATTGTTGAAGCCGGGTGGGAAACTCTAGTTCCAGGGGCCTATTTTATTTAGCCAGGGCCCTACAATAATCTGAAAGGGGGGGGCATGGGCGGAAACTAGAGTTCCGGAGGCATGTTACGTATAGAATCTTAGGCACTTCCCTTCCCGCTCCCACCTGTTCACCCGTAGGGCCAACCCTCCATGTTCATGAACAGGGACAGTTCGGCTACGTCTTTCTGCCCCACAATTCTCTGCGGGGAACTATAACTAGAATTGTAGTTGTAGGGGGTAGGGGGTTCAATATTCTATACGTAACATGCCCACCCGGGCCCCCCCTATATAGAATTGTTGGGTGGGAGGCCCCTACTATCTATAGGCCCCCTACTATTAAAGAAGGAAGGGGCCTGCATGTGAATGCACAGGGTGGGAAACTCAACTATCTATAATCGCAGGGTGGGTGGGAGGCTATAGATGCCGGTTGGGTGGGAACTATAGTGCGGGTGGCGGGTGGGAGGGCCCCGGTTTCTTCTATGGTAGTTCTAGCAGGCTGATGCCATCAAGAGGTAGATGCCGCCCCCCCTATCGGTAGATGCCGTTGTGGTGGCAGGCTGATGCCATTAACCCTACAATTATATGGCCCTACTATGATACGTTATATCTTACCACCCATCCCACCCCACATTTGCCCTACTATATCTAAGGCGAATCAGTTGATCCATAAGCAAAAGGCATCTGAGTCAGAAGCAAGGGTGGAATCAGAGGCAGCTAGTTCCAGCAGCAGATCCCGTTGCAAAACTTCCAGTAGCACGCGGACCCAAAGGCAGAGGTAGGAGCAGTTCGGGTCCCAGGTTGAGTTGAATCAGCAACAGATCGAGATGCCTATAGTTTCTTTAGGCCCGCAGCAGGGGTGAGGGCATAATAGCGCATATATCGGGATCGAACTATAACTAGAATTGTCCCAAATCCTCGCCACCCTCGGATGGGACAATCGGATGGGAGGACAACGATAGATCCCTTCCCTCACCTTCACCCTGGGGCAGATTACGGGATAACCTCAGATAGGATGGGAGGACAAGCTGCTAGTCTAGCCATCCAACTCAACTCTATGTTGCTAAGGCATGGGAAGAGTTCATGAAGGCTTGAGTGCCCGGTGAAGTGGAGGAAGTGCCGGTTTAGTTAGCGAGGGAGTAGACTGACGAGAAACATCCATTTGATTTGATGTTGGCACTGTGCTTGCTTTCCATTAGACTGTTTTGTTTTCTACTGTTACCGGGGAGGCAATAAAGTGTCTATCCGGAAGGAAGTTAATGTTTTAGGGAGGCGGGGAGGCAGGGAACGAGGAGCTAGGAAGGAAGGCAGTTCGCGAGAAAGGGAGGTGCCCGGAGAGAAGCCCGTAGAGAAAACCCCCTACTATCTATAAGGGATTTCGGATCCTTCATTTCCATCCTTCACCCCCAGGCAAGAATCCATCCATCCGGAAGGCCCCAGTTAACAAGCCCGGAGAGAAGTTAACACCTGTAGTTAGGACAGAAGACAAAGACAGTCTTGTCCTCGGTGTACAGGCCGGTGGAGCGGTGAAGGATGGATAGCAGCTCAAGACCGTTGGATCATCATTCCCAATGACTACCCGGACATTTCTCGGTTAGGATGTTGAGATGAATGTCCTGAACGGAAATATGGATTGTTCGGAAGGAAGGTTACCTCCCGGCGGTAGTCCTTCATTGCCCTTTACACCGGCTCCCAACTATGCCTGGGATCTCCTTGTTTATTAGTTCCGGAAGGCAAAAGAATGAACGCGTTTGTGTCCGTAAGGAAGTTGGGTTCGAGAACTGGTTGGAAGGATGGGAGAATTCACGAGGTTGGGAGGCCCCTACGGGGCGTGAAACCGGAAGGTCACTATAGTTGGGATAGGATAGGATGGGATTCAACCGAGCCGTAACGAGTTAACAATTGCTCCACCGGTGGTAGGGATGGGTAATGAACGGAACAACCCTGCAGCCCTACTAGAACTATATTAGCAGCCGGGGCAACCGACCCTGCAACATGGATATTCAATGATGATAAGTCCCGAGCAATAAATAACCTTTGTCGCCCTGGATAGAGGAATACAGCTATAACTCCCTGGCTAAAGCCTAGGTCGAGATCCGGCCCTAGGGGTTCAATTTCTTCCTTCTCACGGTTTTACAGTCCCCCGTGATGGAGATTCTTACTGCTCCTCCCACATGTCTCCGAGGCAATACAATTGTAACGTTTTGATTGGCCGGTATAACATCAATCGCCTAAGGAAGGGATAGGGCCTATCTCCTTAGGCGATTAGAACTCAATATTGTGTGCGACTCTCCTGTTCAGGTTCCCCGTAGGGGTTCGACTCTCCTGTTCAGTGAAGGTTAGTCTCAGTGGGGCTGTTGGGAGGAGGGTTAACCCGCCCGATGGTCCTCTCTGTATTGGCAGGCCCTCCCTCCCTTAGGTCGAGGAGTTATCGGATCCAACCCGGCCAATAGAGTTCTTTCATTCTATGCCTCCCACCCAGAAATAGTTGTGGGAGTTCCATTGGACTATGCATGGAAGCAGCGACTCTAGAATTCTATCCTATCCTTCCGATTAGTCGAGAAAGCCGGATTAACGATAGGCTATCCTCCCACCGGGGGTGAAGGGAGGTAGGCGCAATAGGATAGTGGGGAGACCGGATATATTTGTTAGGCTAGCCACCGGGGAGGGGAACTAACTGTGAAGGAGCATGCGCCCTACCATTTTATAGGCTAGTTCGTTCAAGCCTTCATTCACCCTCGCTCAGTTGCCCATCTATTCGAGCATCAATCTAGAAAGGTTCTGTCCAGTCGCTTGCCAGAGCATCAATGTTTGATACTGTTACCGGAGCATGCTTTCATTCTTGCCCTAGGGCAGGAACCCCCGGATTGCAGTTTCAGGGAAGGGAAGGGAAGACTCAACCGAACTGGCGAGCATCCGACAAGGCCTACTATTCTATGGGGGAATTCTATTACGTGAATGAAGGATGGACAAAGCAGGAGGTAGAGGCTTCACCCCCGGATAGAGAATAACGGCAGGGGGTGTAATGTAACAGGATGGCCGATGGAGCAAGCACCCCCGGTGAAGGAGCATGCTTTCATTCTTGCCCTCAACCGTCCTACAGGAAGGAGGTGAAGGCGGAGGAAAGGATAAAGTAGTTGCCCTCACCCCCGATGGACAGTGGGAGTGCCCGGTGGAGGCCCTACTTTTTCTATACGGCCAGCCCACAGAGTTAGGACCTACTACCGGGCGGCAAATCCAGCTAATAAAAGCAGGTCCAGCAAATCCAGCTAATACAGGTCCAGCTATAATACACCCCCCGGATGCCTACCATTTTCTATAGGCAAAGTGACGGTTACTCCGCAGCTTCATCCTCCCACAGGGGGTAAGAAGGTCCAACCGCTATCAAGTTAGGCTAGCCTCGCCCCCGACCGAGATTGTTCAGTTAAGATTGGCCGGTGCATAAACTATGGCGGCAGGTTGGGAGGAGCGATAAAGAAAGCTACCCGGGGGTGAAGGATGGAGAAGGTGGTGGCTGGCCTAGCTTTATTTCTTTCCTGCCGACAACCGGCTATAGCTTTACCATCTCCTGCTTTACCATCTCCTTCATTGGATTGACAACCGGAAGGAAGTAGCCACCATAGCAGTTGATCCAGTTGTTGGACTAGAATTTCCAATAGCCCTCCTCCTAAATTCAGGCAAGCCCAGAGAACAAAAAGGTAGGAAGGATTACCAGAAGGCCATCCTGAACTCTTCTCGATCTGATCCATATAGCCTGTATGAGCTCACTTTTTTTCTTTAGACCTAACTTTCTTTCTGTACTGCCCAGCTAAACAATCTCCTCCTCCGGCAGTTCGGAAGCGAGAAAGGGACATCTCCAAGTTCTCGCCCATCTCGTCAAGTCAATCCATCCATCCTGCATTGGAGTAATGCAACGCTGGACCATCCTTTGTTTGAGCATTCTTTCTTTCCTGCCTTGAGGAGCATGCTTTCGGACAAGCTTCCCTTCCCTAAGGTTCGGAGTCCCGACTCAACCGCCAACCAAAATAGTAGGGGCTTGCTTCTCTACGTGATAGCCTAACAAGAAACTACATGCTAAACTAGCAACACCAGCGCTCCCCGTTTCTCGATCTCCTTCCTCGTGTAGATAGGATGGGAGGTAGAGGCCGAGGAAGAGTTCAATGATAAAGTTAACCGGGGGTGTAAAGGACGGCCCCGGCAGGGGAAGACAGTTAGGACAGCCAACCGGGGGGAAAGTTAGTTGCTATCTGCTATCCGAGTTCATCAACGCCCGCCGCCCGAAGCAGCTATTAGTCGCTTCCATTCGACCGGATAGATTCTCTACGCTCCTCCCATTATCCAGATGGCCCTACTATTCTAATGGGCAGGATGGACGGTGGGAGTTAGTGCCTTCACCCCCGGTTGCATTGTTCGGGGGCTCCTACACGAATTGTTGCAGTCATCGGTCATAGAATATTGTCTCTTGGCGAGAAAGGCAAGAAAGTTTCTATCCGCCTTCACGGGAGTTAAACCCTGCTTTTAGGAACAACCCTGTCTGCAGGAGCCCGGTTCGACGCTATTGAGCATGCAATACCCCCAGGATGGATAACGAAAGCTAACACCGGAAGGAAGGCCAGACGAGTTGACAACCGGAAGGTTACCCGGCCAAATATTGATTACCCACTAGCTGAGGGAGATAGGATAGTGGGGAGATCTGGTCCTCCTCATTGAAGGGAGCTCCACAGGGTAGAGTGAACGCGACTCCATTGGATAGGGAAGGAAGGCTCTATACGGAACATGGCCATCCGGGGGGACCTAACTAACTTACAATAGCTAGAGGGGCGGGCTTACATCAATTTGTTAACTTATCGTAGGCCAGTGCCATCTAATCACTGGAGAAGGGTTCTAGTTCCCGTCCCTCCCTGTTCTAATCTAATCACTTCTCTATGGTGCCATCTAATCACTCCCTAATTCCGAGCAGAGCAGTGCCCCACCGAGCAGAGAAAACTTGACTTTAACCAGCCAATCATTAACGCCTAACCGGGCACCAGCAAATAATATTATAACGGAGCAATAAAACAGGAGGGAGGTTTCTCAACTAATCTGGGAGTTCTGGCCAACTCGACTGAAGCGGGTAGGTGCGACGGCGATGGATGAATACTTTCTTGTTGATGACAGCAGCTAGGCTAGAACTCCCAACTATTTTGTTTGCACCGGCCAAGCGTTAATTCTCCTCGTTGAGTAATACAGGACCGAGCCTTGCCTCTCACCCAACAACGTCGAACTGGTTGAACTGGTGAACACTCCCATCAGGCAGGTTAACAACGTCGAACTATCCTGCCGATTGTTGATGGTGCTTTCTGGAGAGTCTTGCCTGGGGCTTCCTTCCGTTAAGCTGCTTTCTTGCCGGCCATTGTATTCTCTGAGAGCAGAGGTTCAGGCAGTAGGGGCCCTTTGTTAAATAACTATACCGGGTTCCCTAACATATCCTCCACCTTAGGTCCTTCCTCCGGGATGGGATTCAACTAATTTCCTACCTTCCAGGGATTCAACTATCCTAGTTGGAAAGGGATTCAACTCGTCCATAGAATTGTAGGGCCGGCTAGTGGATCGATGGAAAAAAACAAAGGATCAGGAGCGAAGAGGAAAGTAATGATCTCCCGGGCGGGGTTCAGGCTGGACGGTGGCTATAGCTCACCCCCGGTGGGAGGCAAGAATAAATAGCTCCGTGGCCTAAATATTGGTGGGGAGTACTGTCCGGTGCCCCTTTTAGATTATTGGGCAGTTGAGTACTTTTCTCAAAAACAACTCACGGGCGTTTGCAGACTGAGGGTTAACCCCACTTAGTTGAGACTGAGGGTCCCAATCAAATAGGAGATGGGCGAGACGAACAATCCGTCTATCCTTCACCCCCAACTATGATTCCCTCCCACCCAGAGAAGGAGATGGTAACTCTGGTTCATCAGGAAAGAAAGAATGTTGAACCTTCTGCACCACCTTCCTCTCTCGCCAACAGAAAAGAGAATCCAGCTAATACACCCTCTTCATTTCCGGAGGGATGGTCCCGCTTGCCTTCCTTCCGGAACTCCAACACTTCCAACCGGAGGTTACGGCGGGTGGTCTCTAGATTCGTTTTACTTTACCTTCCCTGGGTGGGACGGGATTATAGCTTGAACTCCCAAAACTACATCCAGGATGGACAGACCCGTGTTAACGGGCACCTGATTATAGCCGGAGCTAGATGCCGTTGCCTATAGATAGTAGGGCCACCCACTCCACCTTAGAATAGTAGGGAACTCGTTAGGGTAGGGTCCCCGGGTAGTCCCTCCTTCATGAGGGTAGGGGTAGAAGGGCTGGCCATCCTAACTAGTTATCCAGGGGGTGTCAAGAACAACTATAATAAGGAGGGGCCTATCAATTCTATGGCCTTCCTTCCGCCATAGAATAGTAGGGGCCCACCGTGCAGGGGTGAAGGCGGATAGAACTACTCTGTTAGCAGGAAAGCAATCCAACCCACCTGGAGTTAACTAATCTACTCGCTCGGTCCTGTATTTGTTTCTGTCCTTCCGAAGAACTGCTGCCTGCCTTCCTTCCGAGAAGGAGATTGTTTATCCAGTAGAAAGGGCAGGGGCACAGTAGAAAACTTTGGATGGGACTTGCCTATCACCCACGGGGAAGAACTGTCTTTGAATTCTCCTCGTTGAGTTGTTTTCATTCTCCAACTAATCTAGCTCTACCGGATAGCCATATTCTCTGGGAGGGCCTTCCCATCCATCCGCCCTACTATTCTAAGGGGTTTATCCATCCGAGCATGCTTTCATTTTATCTGGGCATGTTGCTCCTACCGCTTTCCCCTCAAATTCTATGGCTCTGGTCCTTCCTAAATTCCGAGCATCAATCTAGTTGAAACAGAGTTAGGTAGTGCCCTCCTACAGCCCCACTGAGACTAACTTGAAAGTGATGGGTTCAGGTTAGGCCTCACCCCCGGTTTATATTCTAAGTTGAGGAAGTTCACTCCCTTCCCATCTACACCCCTGCACGGATGGTCCCGGTTCTAGTTTATGATCCTCCGATCTAGGCAGGGTAGCTCCCCCCTCCTTTAGTTCAACAGGGGGCCGTTTGGATGGAATGAATGTCTTCGGGTAGTCCTTCATTGGGAGTGATGATCCTTAGGTCTTGAGCTACTGAATTAACGAGGAGCTACCGGGGGTGGGGGATGGAGCCTAGCTAATAGCGCTACCGATTTTATCGCCCCGGCTGCTAATATAGTGGGGGCTAATAAACGATGGGACAGACGCAGAGACTCCAGCAGAGACTCCAACCCAACTTCCAACCAGGTGAACAGCACTCACTTTTTATCGCACTGGTGAATGAAGGACACCGGTGATAAAGGGTGGCCCGGTGAATGAAGGCTTTCACGAACAACTACTATAATAAGGGACTTCTTCCCGATATAACGTATGGATAGCCTTCGAATTATGGAGTTGGAACCCGGGGATTGCCCTACTCTTCTATAGGCGATTAGTCTGGATGGAAGGAACTACTCTCTTCATAGCTCTGTGAAGGATTAGTTGAGGGCATGGTGATCAGTTCGAGAAAGCTGCATCCAATGCTGTTACCACCTTCCTTTCGCCTGGCGAATAGTAGGGGCCCGCCCTATAGTTCCCACCCACCCACTACCTCAACTCCCTGGCGAATAGTAGGGGCCCTCACCCCCGCCTCACGGAGCTAGATGCCGTTGGAATCCTCACGGAGCTAGATGCCGTTGAGGACTGAGCACCTTTGGCTGGATAGCTTTCCAGTAACGAGGCTCGATGGACGGCTGGAGTTAGGCCAATCCAATGAAGGAGATGGTGGACAGGCTGCTGTTACCCATGCTTTCATTTTATCTGGGCTTTCATTCTTGATGAACTGGGGAGGATGGACTGTAACTACTTTCTTGATTAGGGTAACTACTTTCCGTGGGCATCGGTAGCTACTTTCCGTGGGCATCGGTCACTACTTTCCAAATCGGTAACTACTTTCCAACTCTCTATCGGGGGCCCCGGTAAAGCAAACTAATTAGCAGCTATAGCCGGAGGAAAGAAAGAAAGCCGGAGGAAAGAAAGCGACGGTTTAGAGGGCGGTTTCTCGCCCTATGATTCCCACCCACCCGAGTTCGAGAAACGGTTGAACAACGGGAGGAATTCCAATTCTAGTTGTATGGGCGCTTCCTACCTTTGTTCCGAGCCTTCAGGCACTCGATCGGATGGTAGTCGAGACGAACTGCCCTATCTAGGACTAATCAAATCAAATGGATGGATAGAACAGTTACCTTTCCATCCCACACCGGGCGGGGGTGCTCCGACGGGTTAGTCGAGGTAATGCCCTCCCGTTCAATCGAAAGTTAGGTAGTGGGGCCCTCAGTGCTTCTAGAATAAGGAACCTCCCTCGTTGTTTATAACGAAGATTAGAGTTGGAACCTCGTTCTCAGTCAGTTATGGGCGACCTTGATAGGAATAGGGCGAATTCCCCTCCTTATTCTAGTTCCGGGGGTGTGGGATGAACTATAGTTCCCCGGTGGCCATCCTCCCTACCGGATCGAGGACTTGAGATCAAACCGGTCGTCTTCTCCTTCTCGCCTGGAGTTCTCACTCTGCTTTCTCGATTAGGCTAACCGGGTTATATCGGGAACGCTGCCTTAGACTAGTTCTTTCTAACCGTTGGTGCCTATCGGAGGTGAAGGATGGGGCACCCCTGCACGGTGGGCAATATCCATCAGTACCAACTATAATAAGGAGGGCGTTCGGCCTAACTGACCATCACCCCAAGGTCGCATGTTCTTGGTGAACTCCCATCCAAAGTTTTCTACCCGAGGATGCCTGCGGGGTACCGGAGGATCCAGAGAAAGAAGGTTAACAGCTATCCTACTTCGGGACTGAACTGCTTTCTCATTGAACTACTGGATGGAAGGTCGATCCAAATTAGTTGATTAGGCTAACCGGACCATCCTTTGTTTCTATAATCGACGGATAGACGGATAATCGACGGATAATCGACGGATAGACGGATAATCGACGGATAGACGGATCTTGAGACGGCCCCTACAATTCTATGGCGGATCTTGAGACGGATCTTGATGGCGGCCCCTACAATTCTATGGCGGATCTTGAGACGAATAGACGGATCTTGAGACGGATCTTGAGACGAATAGACGGATCTTGAGACGGAGAATCTTGTTCAAGAAGAAACCCCCACCCCCCTACAATTCTATGGGCCCCACACACAGTTGCCATTGAAGCGACTTAAGGCGAGGGAGGAGGGATAGGGGTTGGACGGCACTAATGATCGGATGGATCGGATGGAATGCACTGGTCCAGATTCACTTTTTGTAAAGCATTCAGCTTGTCAAGTAGCGAAGCGGGACTCATGACTGTACTCTACGGATTAACGATTGATCAAGAAGGATGCCCTTCCTTCCTATCTCGAGGGGGGCGACCGCTCGTCTCGATTCCCCGGATCAATCTTGTCATGATGCTCTCCGGGCTGCATTGGGACTCGGGAATGAAGCTAACAACTGATCAACCTTCATCCGGGGCCCCTCCTCCTAACATGGCAAACCCCCGGGGTTGTTGCATTCGGGAGAGCACTATTAGGAGTAGGAGCGACCCGTAACCCCGAGTGGAGTAACCCTTAACCCCGTCGAATGGAGTCGATGGGCCGAGCAATGAGAAAGGCTACTGAGTGAAGTCGATGGGTCGAACAATGAGGGATGCTACTGATGGATGAACCACCAATGTTGTTTCCGCCGTAACTACCATCCCCATTCCACCATATGTTGCTTCGACCGAAGCTACCAGGCACCTGGTGGACAATAATATATTCGAAAGGCCGACCGCTACCATAGAATTTGAGGGACCCTCCTGAGAGCCAACGGCCCCGCCCCTATTATTAGATTCTTCTAGCAAGCTTATTAATTACTCCCACCCACCCTCTATAATTCCCTCCCACCCTGCATGCAGGGGAGCTTTTCCAGGGGAAGATACGGTAGCCTCCGGATGATGTGACGTGAACGTAGCTACGGTGGGGATGCGTGCCCGGGAGAAGGGCTAGAGACTGGCAGCTTGGAATACACACAATGATGTGGATCCGAGGCTTCCGAATGGGCAATCATTGAGAACCGGCGGAATTCCCACCCTGCATGCATGCAGGGTGGGGGGGAATTCTAGTTGGGTGGGTGGGAGGCGGAACTATATCTCCCACCCGCCCCCAAGCCTATGCCCCCCACCCTGCTTCCCCACACACAGCGCAACCCCCGGGGCCCCCAAGAGAATAGAGTTAGGGGGCCAATTGAATGCCCGGGGGTTGGGGAGGACAGCTACTGTTGGGGGGCGGGGCAACGGGAGAGGTCGAGGAGGCCAAGGGCCAACGATGGGGATGGAACCCAACCTCCGGCCCACCAACCGGATGGATTAGCCGGAAACCCCAACCGGAGCTGCTGCTTTTAATAACTACCTCGCTGTCGGATCCCCGATGTTAGCTGGATAGATACCCTCCCCATAAATATATGCCCCACCTATACCTCTAGTTATAGCGCCTGTATCCCCCTAATCCTAGTCCATCAGTATTAGGTCAGGTCTTCACGGTCATTGATATACGGAACTCAGCCGAGGGCCTATCTATCTTTGGGGAATGGAGAATAGATAATAGATAGTTCAGGGTAGGGGCGGGGGAGGCCCCCATGTCTATAGAGGGGCGGCCGAGTGCCAGTGGGCCTATAATAGGCCGGGGCCCTCCGATTCTATAAAGCGGATCGCCTACTATCTAACCGGGTGCCCCAGATAGATATATAGGGCTCCAATCAAGGCCCCATATAGATCAGATTCTATAGTCGAGGGCGGCTATCGGCTATATAGAGAGAGAGTTGGCGCTCCTCCGTTTCTCGAATTCCGGCATTTATCACCCTGCTTCCATAATGGCAGAACTCTAGTTTCCCACCCACCCGCTACTATAGGGTGGGAGGGAGGCCCCTCCCCAACCCCAGGTTGTGGAAACCATATTATCCATAAATGCTTCACCAATGGCATTGAACCCGCTATTATCCATGAATGCTTCACTAATGGCATTGAACCCGCTGTTCATCGAAGTCTATCCATTCTCTACGTAACATGTTCTGACTGATGACTCAGTCTCAGAAGCGATGAAGCTGTTTCATTGATCTCATGACTCATGACCTAGGGGCCCGAGGGAAAAAAGCCTATAACCCTCGGCCCGATTCAGAGCAGCCCTGCCCTCCCATTCCAGCCGGACAGCCCTTGAGATAAGATTGGAAGGATTCGAATGAAGGGGAGTTTAGTTGCTTATTCTAGCCCCTTAGAATAGTAGGGCTAGCTTACTCTAGCAGGCGCCCCGTAGGGCTCTTAGAATAGTAGGGGCCCACCCTGCTTCCCAACGGCTAGCCTCCCACCGTGCAGGGGGGAGGGATTCTAGATTGGGGGCATAGTGATGAACGGATTAATTGACTGATGCCATTAAGTTGGGTGGGAACTCTAGTTGGAGATAGGGCGCTGAGTTACTCGTAGCAAGCCCGAGCACCTGCGCTAGTACGGCCATTTGAGCACTACACTACTGGGGCCCCCAAAAATAGACAGCTCTATGGAAGGAGCCCGAGTAAGGCATATCTCCATGAATGCGGTCTCATATATCCTCTCCTGAATGATCTATCGAGTGCATGCGGATCATTGCCTATCTCCATTCCATAGGTGGAACCCAATCTCCCTGTCCCTGCCAATCTATCATGCATGCATGGTACTACTTGGGGACTCTACCCATCATTCTTTACTATGCACGCACATTGAGTGCCCGGGGGTAGAAGCGGGCCGCTCATGGTAGCAGAGAACGGAGTGGTGCAATGAGCGACAGCGCCGTATATGGTATATCACTTGCCGGCCGAGTGATCCACCGAAGCAACTATCTCGGAATGCCTTATCCATCATCCGTATAAAGAGGACATTACATTCTCCTTGCAATCTAAGGCAAGACCCGGAATGGGGAAGTGGGGCGGGTCGCTCTTCACTTCTTCTTTTTCACCCAATACCGGCCGTTCATGGACATAGGATTGGTTCTACGTTTCAATAGTCATCGGGCCGTATCGGGAGAAGCTCATCTAGTCTGGTCGCCGCCCTTACGAGGTAATGAATGAGTAATAGATGAAATGACTCAGAAAACACGGATTCCAGGAAGATCGCAAGCAGTGCCCTACCCGAATCAATCTCTCTACTGAATTAATAGAAAGTGGAGCGTGCATGCATCCATTTTAGGTCTTCATGCGCATACATACAGAAATTTGCTCCGATAATAGATAGTCATGTTACGTCCCATCACTAGTATGTCATGTTACGTCCCATCATGTGATTCACATCATGTTACGTCCCATCATGTTACGTCCCAATCCCATCATTCATGTTACGTCGTATATAATAGAATGTTACGTGTAGAATGCATCATCGTATTATAGTAGCCGTGATAAAGCAGACTGGGACCCCCTATCCATATCCATATCTATATAGAGAGAGGGGAGGGAGGACGGTTGGGTTGTTCAGCCGGTAGGCTCGGACTAATGGATGGATATAGAGGCCGGTGGTTTCGGAGTTAGCAGTTCTATAAAGAGTTGGGTCTGTTATAGCAACTAATCTACTGAAGCGGGGGGGCCCCCCACCCAACCCCTCGAACCTGAATCTCCCACCCAACCCGGCTATCTCCCCCCCGGGAACTATAGCGCCTCCCACCAACGGCCCCGTAGGGGGGAGGAGGGCTAGCAAGCTGATTAATTACCCCGGGGACAAATAGAAGTTGCACGAGGTATTGGTTGGTTATCTACGCGCACTTATTATGTTAATGATTGCAACTATAGGCAAATGCTGAGCAGGGTGGGAGGGAATCTATAGTTGGGTGGGTGGGGCCCTTTATAGCTGGTAAGTAAGGTCAACTGCCCCCGGGCATATTATTCGGTAGGGAGGGAAGTGTTTCGGTGGTGATAGTGCCCCAACTAGAGTTTCTTGAAGCATTAACTCGGCGTGCGTGCAGAGGAGGGTTCTTAGTAGCCGGTTCCCGGTGTGGTCAGAGAGCGGGTCGTCGCCGGTTCATCGGCGATAAAGTTTTATGGAGGAGATGCCCGGGTGGAGGAGGCCATCCAGAATAAAGGAGCTTCCGGGGCTCCTCCCACCCACAATTTAATATAGGGGGGGCCTTCGGAACTATAGTTTCCCACCCACCCTGCTGGAACAAGGAGCACCGCTTCTTATGGCCCGGAACTCCGGTTACTCGACTGCTTTATAGCGATGCCCTAGAGTTCCCACCCACCCCCCCCTACCATTTTATAGGGTTACGTATAGACTCTTTCTCTATCGGGAAACGACCTGTCGATGAAGACTCGTACCCATCTGCAGAAAGAACTGTGACCCATATGGAGATAGGCAACTCTTCTTCTCCAGGTTTTACACATGTCTACACCTCACCCTGCATTGGAACCACCGTTCGATCTTGGTTTGACCCGATCGGATACAGCAGCTGGGATAGGAGACGAGGGAGTAAGTCCATGAGAGACAGATACTGCAAATGGTTCGGAAGGTAGCCCGGGGATTCGAGAGAAGGCGAAAGCAGCGTTATTCTCCATCCATCAGATCCTGCCTAAGAGGGATAAGATCTCCTACTGCCTGAAAAACCCGATATTGAACAACCACCAATGAATCCCCTACCTGAGTGAGCATCGCCGATCGACGTGCCTTATTCTAGCAGGCTGATTAATAAGGGTGGGAGGAGATAGCGCTCCACAACCCGGAATCAGGAACCTGGCAGGTCGAGTGTATCCGTCTACGTTTCATTCCACCCGTCCCTATCCCCCGGAAGGCCCGCATCCGAACTAACCTCCTTCCCCTTGCGGGATTACCCACGACCCCTCTTCTTTCTTTTCCTCCCGGGCTGTTAACAGATATTTAATACCCCCCCCAGCCTCAGAATCAAGATGTTGGTACTCGATGACCGGGACTCCTACTGCAGCAGAAGACTGAACATTGAAACCAGATGCCGGTTGAGTCGAACATAGCCTCTTCCCCATCCCCACCGTCCAATCGCTACCATGGTCGGAGTTCAATCTTTCCCGAGCACTCGACCAACCGTTCGGTCGGCAGTTTTTTGAGGGGGATAGAAGAGACCTGCCTTCGGTTCGAGCAGACAGTGATGAATCGTCCGGCCAACCAATAGTATAAGCATTAGTCGTCCAGAGAATAGAGCCGCGAGATTCGTCAGTTCAGTCAACTTGTTCACGGAACTATTATGCTATCCCAGAAGACCTTTCTTTCTATAATCGGGAGATATCCCCTACAATTCTATGGGGCTATTCGGTCATGAGTTTCAGATGGCGGTTGGTACTATAACCCTAGAATCGGGTGTGCATGAGGGCCCCTACGGGGGTGGGTGGGAGGCCCTTTGTTCCCACCCATCCCAATTCCCTACAATTCTATGGGGGCCTGCTAGAGTAAGCCAGGTAGTTCCTTCCCCCTTAGAATAGTAGGGCACCCTGCTGCCATAATTAAGAGGGAATTGTAGTTGTCGGGAACCCCCACCTCTATATACAAACCACCAACAGCTTAGGTAGTAGCAGCTCCACCCCAACCATTCCAGTTAGTCGACCAGTCAAAGAACCGTAACCAGCAGCATCAACTCTCGTGCCAGTCTACTGTGTGGAGGCAGCAGATCGGGATCTTGACTGGAGCAATTGTTTACCAGAGGGCCCGACTGGGGGGGATGGGTATTTGAGTTGTTCCGGGTCTTCAGGCACGGGGGTGGGTGGAAATTAGAGTGCCGGGGTCCGGCATCCGATCCATTTGCGGATCCATATCCAGGTCCGGTGGATCCAGTTCCATTCATTGGGGCCCCACCCCTATCAAGCCCTACTATTTGAAGGGGTGGGCCCTACGGCCCTCGATGGAGAATCCCATTGTTAAAAGAGCCCGCCTATCATTGTTGGCTTTAATTGAGCAACCCCACCCCTAATATAGTAGGGCTTCCCCATATTCCCTACCCCTCTCCCCACCCCCTACTTTCAACACATGTGACGTATAGATGCGATGAGTTTCCCTCCCCGGGCCAGGGAAACGTTGCCCCGACTATAGTTCTATACTGTAGGGCCTATGCGGGGGGGCCCCCAAGTGCCATATAGTCTAGTTCCTCCGATGACGAGACACGTATATAATGGATGGATGCATCCGACTACACTAGCTAGTACGGAATGGACTGCATTAAGATAGTTTGGACTGCATTAATATAGTCGAGTCTAGTCTGGTAGTCTAGTCCGGTAGTCTAGTCCGGTAGTCTAGTCTGGTAGTCTAGTCCGGCTGCATCACTGGTTTGGAACAGTGAGCGCTATATCCACCCACCCACCACTACCTGAATAGTAGGGGCTCTCCCACTCGATTCTAGCCCTTATTATAGCAGGTTTCTCCATAGAATAGTAGGGCACTGATTAATAAGGAACTTGACTATGGAACTCCCTTCATTAATTGAACCTGCTAGAGTAAGCCATGCTATGCCCCCGCAAGCTGATTCCATCAAAATTGTAGGGATAAAGAATAGTAGGGGAGATACCTCTAATTAATTAGCCTGCTAGCCCTACTATAACTATGATGGGGGGGTGGGGGGGGGGGGTTGGGTGGGAACTATAGTGCGCCTGCTAGAATAAGCCCTTTGTTCCCACCCATCCCTTGCCGGGTTGGGCGGGGCTCGATAGTTCCCCGGCAGGGGCAGCAATTAAAGAGATAGAGGTGGGAGCAAAGGAAGCCCTACTATTCTATGGGGTTGCCCTACTATTCTATGGGGATCCCGTTGTTTAATTCATTGCTCCATCACCCGTTGATTCATTTTCCCAAGTGGCATTCGAGTCAGTATCCCTATGAACGCCCGGATCCATATCCAAAGGTATCAAAGGCGAGAGAAGCATAGGTTGTTGGAGACCCAATCGATCCGGGGCCCATTGATTCACCAGAGTTCACCAGAGGTTGCATTTGAACCAGTCTCCGTTTAAGTCAATCCTTTAGTCGCACATTTGACCGAGCTTATATCGTACTAGGAACAGGGGTAGCGGATCGAGAGGTGATTGAGTCGAAGTGGTTTCACTAATTGATCCTGTAGGAGGAGAGGCAGAGTCATTAGTTCCATTTCCAATTGCATCCCCATATCCAGTGCCGGTTGGAGATCCAAATAGAATTAACCGACGTCTTCATCCGCAACAGATTCAGAGCCAACGGTAGAGGCATAGGTTGCATAGGTTGGGGCAGAGATAGTCACCGAGGCAGAAGCATAGATAGGTGTAGGCAAAGCCATCACTCGCAATTGTTACTATAGTAGCAAATGGAGTTTCTTTTATGGTTCTTTCTTCCTCAACTATCTTTCGAAGCAGGGTGGGAACTTAGGAGGATTCAAGTTGGGATGGTTCATCGGGCCCCTACCATTCGGCTGGTAGTCGGTAGATAACTATTCTGCATGGGGCAGCAGGGTGGAATAGCCAAACGACGAAAGAACAACCCCAACAACAGCTGGACCCCTCAAAGTTGACTTTTCAGTGAGGCCAGCAGATTATATACTACACATGCCCACCCCCCCCAAAAGAATAGTTATCTACCGACTAGCCTATAGAATGGTAGGGGCCAACTATAGCTACCATAGAATTGTAGGGGTAGATTAATCAGCCTGCTAGAATAACAATTACTACTAGAATTGGGTGGGACTATAGTTGAATAATAATAATAGGGCTCGATTCTATACGTAACATGCCGAACTATCTCAATCAGGCGCCCCCCCTACTATCCAAAGGGGCGGCGGATAATACTCCCCTACTATTTGATAGGGCTGGTCATTGTGATGCTGGCGGATCCTGAGGTAGGCGGAGTTGTTCCGAGATCATAACCATCTATGGGCTGGGCCACTACTATGCATTGCCCACTGCTTGCCATACCGAGGCCCAACCCCTATTCGAGTGAAGAGGGTGCAGCCGTTACGAATGACCAATGAATCGTGACCGATTGGTTGGTGTTTCCGAATCAATTGGCGTAATATGAATGCTGAATGCGCCCGATCGAATTGAATGAATCGATGCCCGCCCACCCAATGAATCGTGAGCGGTAGCGAACAACTCAGATATAAGGGCCCGGTCCCCACTCTATGTGGTGATGTTGGATGACTAAGTGACCGAAACGGCGTTGGTGATCACTGCGATTGGTTGGATAGTAAGCAGGATTGGAAGGGTTGGCTAGCCCACCCTTATACCTTACAGCGATCAGTCACTCGCTGCTAACATCACTGCCTACACAGCGATCACATAGATGCCAATCACTATCCGAATCCATGGATCAAGCCGCAGCCCTAATGTGAGGAGATGGAAACGATGCGGCCGGTTTCATCGCAGGTTGACTCCAATCAGATCATGTCCCGGAAGAAGTGATTGTGCTCTGCTGTTCCGGGGTGCATGGATAGCGGAGAGCGGAGTTACAGTCGAGGCACCGATTGACCATAACTATCTAGACTATCTAGAGTCCTCTCCTACGTGACACGCCCCTACCTATATTGCCTGGGGGGCGGAGCCGTAGATAATCGTAGGGGCGTTCGAGTGCCTAAGGCTCCTGCATTCCGATACAGTAGGCATTGGCATATTTGTGGGGATGCGCCGATTCTCTCGATCAATTCTCACATCATCTCGATGCAGCTTCGAAGTCACTCACGTCTACGGGAAGCACCGCTCACATCATGGTTGTTGTATTCCATCAATCCCGATCATGGCGTGCCGACCGTGGTACGTTGGTCATCGCTTTAGGGACCTCCCCAATTCGTGAGAATGAATCAATCCTGTTGTCGACCAACCCGCCTTCCCCGAACCGCACCAATCCTCTTCACGGGCGGGCGAGAGAAGTGATCCCCTCTCCCTCTATCCCCCGACTATTGCCACAGTTAGGAGAGCAAGAAGAAGTTCTCGTGCCGGGCGAATGAGCCGAAGAAGAAGCCAGCCTAAACCTCCTAACCGCAGCCCACTACTGTTCTAGTTGGCGAATGGAGTTGGATGAGGTTGGAATCGCGCCGCTGAAGGAAGAACTACAGGGTTAGGGTTCGCGCGACGACGGGGAGACGGATTGATGCACTCGCCAATAACCACGACTGTGACTGTTCGGAATTGAACCCCTCTCTATCTGAGAATAAGAAATGCCACCTATCCCCTATAGTGCTCGCGTGATCCCGACTGACTGCTATCTTCCGCTACGACCGACTGCTATGCCGCTAACTGTTATGCCGCCCCCTAAGAAGTAAAGCCATCTCGTATCGGCACTTCTCATTCCGTCGTAGATCTCGTAATACGGGGGGCCCCGGGCACATCGGCCTATAGTTGCCAGAGCAGAGAATGTCGACCGTGGACCAGAACATCCCCTTCACCATTGTGCGCTTAGGATCTCTCACAGGAGGATGCGCGACTCTCACCGCATACGGCTCGCGCGAACCCCCGACTTCAACATCCGGAGCTCTAGATTCAACCCAATACTATTGCTGGTCTACTACTCCAGGTGGCCGGCCTACTCGGAAATAGCTGACAGCAGTTAGGAGAGCGCATGAATGCCCTGAAGCCGGTTGCGGGCGTAAACGACCCGCTGGTCGAGGGGCAGAACTATGGTTCCCGCAACACCAATTATGTTCGCCCTCCACCTTCTTGAACTTGGAATAGACCAGATCCACTCACCGCATGAGGAGATAACATAACATGAATCTGGTGTCGATGGCGCGCCTCTACCACTCATGGAAACCGCTCTACGCCACTCTAGCCATCGCGGGTAAAACGTGAATCCACTCTCACTCTATATTGATTATTTATGAGCGCGGGGCCATGTTCCGCAACTACAGACGAGACGGTAGCAACTCTGGATTATGAGAACCCTGCTTGGCTCGGATCCATGTGACTGTGACATACACTGCACCGGCCCGATCTACTGTGACTGTGAGTTCTCGCCCTGCCAACGCCGTTGTTTTGGAAAGATCCGGCATCAACTAACTACCAACGGAGGAAGACTATCGCGCAAAGATCCGGATTAGCATCGGCTATCCCCGTAGGGCCGCGCCCTCACGATCTGGCCGAGATCGCTAGAATTCCCTACCCCGGGGGGGCTATAGGGCCCGGGTGGGGGGGGCCCCTTAGCCTCCCACCCAGCCCCACAGTAGCGTCCCACCCAACCCTATAGTTAGTTCCCTTACTCTAGCAGGCTGATTAATTTACGTGGGAGAGAACGGGAATTCTAGTTGCCGTGGATTCAATTCCAAGAGAACGGAACGGATGATCTGGCAAATGATTGATGAGGAGACCCGGGGAGACAGGGCTTCTCGATTGACGATCCCATCCCACTAATGTGATGATATCGTATAAACCGAATAGTACAATAAATAGCCATGATGGATTGCAGAGCTATGAAAAGGGAATCCCATGTGCATGTGGACATGGGCATTAGCATCAATCTGGTAACGACTAACCCGATCGAGATGGCATGAATCCGGGATATGACTGCGAGTGGACATGATGGATCGTACTGTAACTACTGTAACATAACGATGATCGGCTCGGCACTGGAATAAATATTCGATGAAGCATCGCTTGTCCGCTGGGGCCTCCGGATAAAGCACTGATGGAGCGGTCGGATCGGTTTCTCTTATCGATTGGTGTAGGGGGTTTCGACGGAGTGACCAGTGGATGGGGTCTTCATGTTGAGCCCGATTCATGCGGGGGGACGAGGCGAACGAGTAGGTATCATGCCCCTACTATCTAGAGGGGCCGGCCGGATTGGTTCTATCCTTCCTGTCGATCAAGTCGTGATGCAGCCGGAAGGAATGTCAACTTCACCAACTGGGATGCTAACCGGAATCCGAAGTTGGTTGAGTCTATTCCAGTCAACTATAGTTCGCAGGTCATATCGGTCGAGGTCATTCATAAGAGGTAAGGCGTATCTAGATATATCTCGTTTGTTCGTTCAGAATTCAATTAATAGGTCTGCGGTTCGGTTGAAGTCGAATCGTTCCTCGAAGAACTGGTTCGAATCTCGTTTGAGCGTAGGGGGTCATATCGTATGGGCTTCTCGGGTCGGCAGGTAGGTGGCGCCCCTCCCGCCTGTTCCCGGCATAGATGATGTCACGTATAGAATGGAATACGAGCGAGCGCCCTATCCATAGTAGCTAGGGCCCCCGGGCGGTGTTTCGGAGAAGCAAGTTCGGATGATAGTGACTTAAGAAGCTCATAGAGACTCACGCAATATCATAGCATAGATAGTGACTCCAACCGCTTTATTCAACCTAAGACCTAAACCCATCCGTTATATCCCGCCTCAACCGCCATCTCCATCTAATAGCATAGCGACTATAGCTTATCGTCGATTGTTCGTCGATTGTTGAAACGCATTACATTATATACGTTGCCCTATGGATAGTAGGGGCCGGAACTTTAGCCCCCACCCATCCTCACAGCGGTTCGGCCCCCGCTTTATACTTGTATTACTGCCCGGCCAGAAGCAAACAAACACATCTCCCTCCCTCCGAATGACCGGCTTTCGAAGAATACATACCAGAGTCTCCCGAACAAGTTGATGTTTCTAAAACAACTGGCCCATTGACCCTCTTGTTGAGTTGCTGCTTTTCCAAGGATGAGGGGCGAAGTCCCTCTTATGTCGAGTCCCCTGCGGGGCCGATGAAACAAAGGCGGAAGTTTCAATCGGAGGCATCATCACCATTTATTCAAATTACTAAGGAAGGACGGTAGCTTCAAAGAGGATCCGGTATCCATAAGCTGCTTTCAATCCTCAACTCGAGATATCTGAATACTGCTTGCTATAGCCCAGATCTGATCTGATCGTTTCCTCTCCGCCTCTCTCTCTTTCTTTCTTTCTCGACTGACTGCTGTGCCTTAAGGCCCGCAGAGAATTTGGATAGGGCGGGAACGAACATTGGACAAACAACGTCGAACCGGAGAAACCGGAAGAGTGACTCCTTTCAGTCGAGTGAAAGCGGAGAGTTGTTAATACATGAATAAAGAAGATCACGTCCCGTAGGGGCCTCTACTTATGGGGCTGTCTGCCTTTCGATAAATACTATTCTAAGGGCAAATCAAGAGATGGACGAGAGCCCATAGAATTGTAGGGCATGCAATTCATTATATACGGATTAGCGCCTTTCTATTATCTAGTTGGGTGATGGTTCAGTTGGCCAAACATTCCTTTCTTTCTTGAGTTGATTGCCCCCATGCCTTTCTTCGAGCATTCATCCATCCCAATTAAACCTCTCCTCTCCTTAAGGTGCCTTAACCGGGACTTCTCCTTCCGCTTCTTCGATTGATGAAAGCCCCAACACTGGAGAGGGACGTAGGCCCGTACACCCACTTGGCTTTATAGCAGATCGACATAGGCGATCAGGGAAGATGGTGCATTCTCTCTTATAGTAGTATTAACGAGTGATGCAAAACCCTTTCTATCACCCAACAACACAACATGAAACTACTGAGCTTTCGCCTCTAATCCTCTCCTATCAGTCGACCGGGAAACCGGAACCATCGAAACCGGGAGACGAGAAGGGAAGAGCTGACAAAGTGGATTGATTTCATCCCTCACTGTGGGGCTACTCCAACCACTACTTTTGGCTCTCCCGCTTACGGGGGTGGGTAGGTGGCGAAGAGTAGGGGCCCTACAATTCTATGGGCATTAGCCGGCATGATGATTTGTATGTGATTCCGTCCTACGGTGGAGTGGTTGGTTGGTTGGATGGAGTTTACCCGCCCCTATTCAACCATGACCGGTGCACGCAGAGGCAGAGGGCTATTCAGGCTCTGTACCATAAACATGCGTAGGCGGCTTCACCTACAATGGCATCTACCTAAACCTAGACTGCCATATTCTAGACGTAATACGTCACATGGAGGTAGAAACGTTGTTCCCACCCACCCGTAACCTTCACCCCTACCCCTACTATTCTATGGCCCCCTACTACTGGATGGCCCTACTATTTCTATCTGATGGCCCTACCCCCTGTAGGAAAGTTCCCACCCACCCCATAGAATGTCGAGGGAATCTGAGGGGGGGCCAACGGGGGCATGTTACGTATAGAATCGAGTGCCCCGTAGGGCCTCTAGCAGGCTACCATGCCATTGGGGCAGCAGGGGGGCGAGGTAGATTAGTTGCGGGCATGTTACGTATAGAATCGAGATGCGGGAGGGAGGGCGGAATTTCAGGGAGCGGGCCCGCAAACAGAACTTCGAATTAGGCGGGGCCCCCCCACCCTTCGGCTACGTAACATGGGTGGGTGGGAACTCGAGAAAGATAGTAGGGCCATGGGCCAGATTCTATACGTGGCATGGGTGGGTGGAAAGATAGCCGTTGGGTGGCCCACCCACCCCGACCGAGTCTATGGGGCGTTGGGCCATGATTTTCTACGTAACATGCGTCTAATTTGCATAGGGTGGGAGGCTACAATTGAGTATAGGGTGGGAGGAATTATATAGAGGGGGGGTGGGGGAGGAACTTGAGTTGGGTGGATTTGTGCTGCAGGGTGAATGATGTTTTTAGAGGGCCCTACCTTTCTTGATCAAAAGTATTGCTGGCGAATATGACTGGTGAAGTGACCCAACTGCATAGAATAGTAGGGGCCCCTTCCTAACCCTACCGGCACGCCCTACTATTTTAAGGCATTCGTCTTACTCATATGACTGTCAAAGTGACCCCCCCGCCCCCCACAATAGTTGTTATTGTAGGCATAGAATAGTAGGGCATAATTTGAGGGGGGGGCCGCTGTTCCAATAAAGAGTCAATTCCATTAGAGTTGGCTTACTCATGTGACGTGTTGGCATACTCATGTGATGTATATAATCTCAGCTGTGCGAGGTCTCATTCTATTAAGGACGGGAAGGGATAGGGACTAATCAGTCCCCTTGCAATCTACTCCCAACTCGCTCAGAGAGACTGATCACTATATAGACCTTAAGGTAAGTGAGGTAACAGCTGCTGTCTATGGAAACGTCCATGTGGGCGAATCAAAGTTCTCAGCACCGGCAGTCTCCCTTACCCCGGGAAGAGAGAGAGTCATATTGAAAGATACCGCTGCTTAAGTGTAAGCCCTATAGAAGGTGGTGAATGTTAGATAGGTTGTGAATATCTATAGCCTCTTTTTAGTGGTATTAGTAGTTCAAATTGCAAGCAAGAGATTATCTAGTGAAGATAGCAAAATGAATATATCAAGTGAAGTCAATAGATAACAGGTTGATTACAGTCTCCCTTCCATGCTTTTCCATGCTTATAGGATGCGTGTGCTCCGAATGAACCTTTGGTCACTTAGATTGATTCCGAATCAGGCTTCACTTCTATAGGTCCCTGGGATCATTGGATCAGGTGGAGGTTTTAGACTCCGATCCTGCGTGGGGTTGACTTTGATCACTTAGACTAGGGTCAGACCTATTGCTTTCACTGATTTTCCATGTCTACTGTTCGTAGTCGCTCCGAACGTGATCGTTTCACACTTTTGGTCTTCTCTGTTCGGACAGAGCCCAGCCTGGTGCCTCCTGCGCTTGAAGGCGTTTAGATTGTTGGTAAAGGATAGATCCGGTTGCATGTCATAATTCCAATAAGGTGCGCCTAATACGCAAATTAACCAACAACCATGTATCCCTTATCGGGTTCGTCGTGCTCCCGCGGCGGGAATCACTGACACTTGGCTTACCCATCGATAAACTGACAAGCCTATGGGTAGAAGTGAAGCTTTCGAGGTCACTCTCCACTGGTGCGGGATATCGCGCACCCAAGGAGAGGGTTTAGTGCTATTAAGTTGAACTTACACCAT
The DNA here is from genome assembly GCF_030272615.1 of Cryptomeria japonica. Classification (NCBI taxonomy): domain Eukaryota; kingdom Viridiplantae; phylum Streptophyta; class Pinopsida; order Cupressales; family Cupressaceae; genus Cryptomeria; species Cryptomeria japonica. The sequence goes on along the minus strand of NW_026728844.1, from coordinate 1,469,147 downwards.
TTCAACAGCAGTAAGAGCCTTTTGAGCCGCTATCTTGACTCGGCTACACACACACTATGGCAGCCTCTTTATTGACTACTTTAATGCTTGCTACTTAGGAGCTTGCTACTATCTCTCTGGTGGCTGCTCACCCTATAGCTCACCACTCTGCTTTGACTTTATTAGTGGGGACTGCTGCTTATCTCCTGGTGGCTTCCACTGCTTTGCACTTAGTAGCTCTCACTGCTACTCACATAGCTCACCATTTGGCCTCAGCTGCCTTACGAATTGCCAGGATTTTGGCACATAAATCCCCCGGTACAGTCGAAGATCCTGTTGAAGCAAAGGTATAAGTGGAAATTGAAATAAAAAAAAGAAAATTGAATAAGCCTGACAAGCCCTAATTTCTAATTAAGCATGTTCACTATTTTCACATTACCAGGTACCCCCCTCTATTTTATTAGGGCCCCTAAGTGGGTTGGGTGGGAATAGATAAATAATAGTAAAATAGAGCGAGCTCGAAAGGTTAGCTAGATAGACGGGTGGGCTTCCACCTTTTATTACTTAATTGACCATCCCATACGCCAGGTTATCACTTGAGAATTGACCAGTCACCCACTAAGCAGGACCAGCATCCTGACCAGTAAGAGAGCCAAAGCCTGCTGTTCGTGATGATCGGGATTCAGTCTTTGCTTCTCGAGCATAAGAACCTAATTCTCGAGATGAAGAGTCAGATGTTCTGAATGAAGAGCCAGATGTTCGTCTCGACTCTTAGAATTTCTTTCCAGATCCAGACCTTCGTGATAGAGATGCTTACCTTAGTGACCCATACCTTCGACGATCGAGATCTTTATCGAGCTTATGCTTTTCGTGATTGATATCCAAACCCATACCCAGCAGCTATTGATGTATATGAAGCAGAAGTAGATCCAGTTCCAGAAGCAGCAGTAGCAGTTGACCCAGTTGACCGAACAGAAGCACCTATAGAAAGCAGCTAAAGCCTCTATAGAACAGACGCTTACCCAGATGCTTGTGATCATGATTCAGATGTTCATAATAGGGATTCAGAGCCAGATGTTAGGGATGAAGCACCAGATGTTCCAGATGAAGAACCAGATGATCGTGGTAGAGAGTCTGACCTTCGTGATCGTGCTTTGGAGTCCGATGCTCGTGTTCCAGATCGAGATCCAATCAGTTGTTTACCCATATCCAGATCGAGACCCAGACCCACCTTTTGAACCTTTGGAAGCATCTTAGCTAGTCGTTGATTCGGTTGACTAAGTTGCAGTTCCAGGTCCTCTAGCATATGCAGGTAATCCAGTTGAGTCAGTCGATTAAGAAGCAGTTGATTCCTTTAATAGCAGTTCCTGATCCAACAAATGTAGTTGTCGATGAAGCAGATGTTGACCGAGTTGAAAGACCATCCATGGCCCTACAATTCTATGGGGCAGTTTAGTCAGTAGCTAGAGCAAAGGTAAGAGCACGAGCAGTCAAAGCTACAGCAGCAGTTTAGTCAGTAGTTCCAGTAGTTTACTAAGCAAGTGATTCTTCTGTTCGAGCATATCCGGTAGCAAGACCAGCATCAGTAGATGAAGCAGCAGTTTATCCAGTACTAGCAGCATTAGACCCAGCACCCGAACCAGCAATGGTAGATTCAGCAGAAGCAAGGGTGGTTACTGTAGCTTCAGTAGCAGATCCATATGCAGTAGTCGATCCACCTGCATCCTCTAAGCAGCGAGAAAGTACCTTCCATTATAGCCATCAGTTGCTAGGGTTGCCTGGGTGAATTAGCCTGTTTACTAAGTGGAAGCATCAAAGACAGAATTGCAGCTAGCTACACAAGCGAAGGCATAAGCATAGGCCAAGACATAGGGAAAGAATGCTATTGATCCTTCTTACCTGATCCCTGTTGTTCACCTGTCCTTCTCTGCCTGTTCTGTCCCTTACCTTTCCTGTACTGACTTGCCCACTTTCCTTGCCCGATGCGGACAAGCGATTGAATTCCTTTTATTGTCTATTTTCCTGCCCTTACCGGTCTATCAATGGTAGCATGTTTGGTGGTTAAGATTTACGTTTATAAGGCTAGGTGGGGTTGGTAGATGGAGATATCGATATTGGTGGTTGCATTTGTGTAGTAATTGCTTCGTTGAGTTGCTCAGATTCGCAGCGTAGACGATACGTATAGGTGTTGCATTGGTGTGCTTTTATGCGCAATTCGAATGGTTGATGTAGATGGGGGGGCATGTTTCGTGTGTTTTTATCGCCATGGGTCACTCAAAATTGAAGTGCTGGCGCGCGCTGGGGGATTTTCTCTAAACTGATGCTACCTTTGCTTGCTCTGTTCTTGGTTCTCGAAATAAAATAGATCTTTCCGTGCCTTTCCCTTTGCTCCGGTCTCTGTCGCCTATGCCTCTGCGGGTGATGCCTCTCCTGCGGGTAGTTCTTCAACTGGCTTTGAAACTGCTAGATCAATAGGTGGATCAATAGGTTTTTGGTCTTCATCTGCTAGAGGTGCCTCTGCCTTTAGCTCTGCCATAGCTAGCTCTGCACGTGGATCTTAAACCATATTGAATGCTGATGGATCAACAATGGAAACTCGAGTTGCCACTACTGAAACTGCTTTTTCCTCTGCATCAACCGAAGCCTTTGGAAATGGATATGTTGCAAGTGCTTCTGTGGGATCTGCTTATATTGGTTCTGAGTAAACGGGTTCAACTTAATTGGCTCGGGCAACAAGCTCTCGAAACGGAATGGATACTAGGCGAAGTAATGGCTTTGAACTAGACTGTCATCTAAGACTGGTATCTTAGGACTGGCATATTTATGAATTGAAAGCTCCGTTATCCACACTATTCGTAGGCCGGGTAAGGAGCAGATCGCAGGCCGAGTAAGGTAGGCCAAGTTAGGAACGGATCGTAGGCCGAGTAAGGAGCGGAATGTTACTTCGAAGGACCGCAATGATGGGGCTTTACCAACACAGGCAGGGGGAACACTGGTAGGTCAGCAGATGCAGGCTCTGCGGGTACGGAATCGCCCGATTAACCGCACCGTTCCTATAACTCATGGGGACCACCTGTTTTATCCCGAGTTGCTTCCCAGCCCTGAGACTGATGGGTAAAGTTACCACCTCGCGGTCATTCATTCCATCCCACCCCTTTGACGCGGATTCACTCGGAAAGAAAAGGCAGTAAGTTTGGGGGCTACATAGAAACGAATCAACGTGAGCAATCTGCATCGATCAATTCATGCGTGATCAGGTGCAACGCGTGCATGCATCGTATAATAACAGATATGCGCATTTCTCTCTGATCTTTGCACCGCCTATAGATAGTAGGGGCACCGCCTATAGATAGTAGGGCATACCAATTTGCACGAGACACAGTTTCACGAGGTAGAGCTTCGCACAGGTTAGATGGCTTAGACCACTTCTTTTGATTGGACAATGGGTATACGATACGAGGTTCAGCTTCGCGATCCATTGTTTGGTTAACGATCTAATGGTTCAGTTTCAAGAGCTTGGTTCGGGACCATTTGGATGGGACTACTTCGTTTAGACCCAAGAGCTTAAGGTTTGTTAGACCGGTTTAAAGAGCCTATCTGTATGGTGCGGTAACAGCTTTAGCCGGACAGACGAATTGCTATGGATCCAGCCTATCCAGCTAGCGATAGATGATCAGCCTATAGTTCTAAGGATGCCCACCCTATAGTTCTTATTCCGTTTAATCAGTCAAGAGGTAGGGTTAAGCTTCTAACCATACTATTGCTTGGGATGAGTACCACCCTCTAGTTCTGATTCAGTCTAATCATTCAAGAGGTAGGGCTCATCACCAGAAGACTATTGCTTGAAAGCTTTGACCGGCTTGGGAGGATCACCAGCTGACTATCTAGCGATAGAAGCAGCACGAGGTAGACCCCTTTGCTTGTGCAACATCGGGTAGACCGGGTTCAGCTTTGCACGATACAATAGTAGACGAGGTTGAGGTTCCCACAAAGGCACTTTCATTTCCCTTACGACGCCTGCTCGCCTTTCACTGCTGAAGCTGGGACTGACTAAGCAACATATATAAGAACAGCAGCTAATGACACTACTCCTAGGAACACGCGCTAATGCACATTTAGGAACAACGGGCAATGATGGAATTACATATATAGTCACTATAGATATTGGAACATCACTCATAGGTTCTCGCTTTCCTGAACGTAGTGAGGGGAAGGGACAAAGGCATATGCCGGAAAAGAATAAGTATACACACTTGCTTATGCTGGAACTCCACTGGGCCTTACACCGGATCCAGGGACAACTGTAGATGCCGGGACATCACTTGGAACACGTACAAACGTAGGAACAGCACTTATCGGAACACTAGCAGATGTAGGAACACCATATCTTGGAACACTAGCTTATATCGGAACACTATAAGTAGCTCAAGGAACAATCACAAATGCTGGAACTACTCCTATAGAAACAAAAGTAGACCCGGAGATAGGTGAGCTAGTCACAGTAATACCCCACACACAAGAAGACTTAATTCTTTAGCCTCAAGATAGAGAGGGGCATCCATACAGTCAAATTATATCAAATTACAGTCCTAGATCGATTCCGTAGAAAGATCCAGAGTAATAAGCATTACCAATAACAGAGCGAGCGTACCTTCCATCTCGTCTCGAACCAGCAGCATATCCAGTTGCATATCCAGGTGCATATCCAGTTGAAGAACCAGCAGTTTAACTAGTTCCAACTTGAAGCAGAGCCTAAAGCAGCTAGGGCACAAGTACAGGCAGCAAAAAGAGTAACATAGCCAGTAGCTTCGGTAGCAAGGGCAGATAAAACTATAGAAGCACCGGTGGAGGCATAGACTGCAGGAGGAAGGGCAACAGGGGTTGATGCTCTTGGTCGTAATGCGGATACAACAGATGCATTTGATCTAGCTGTTGATCCAGTCACATATATAACAGAGCCAGATTATGATGTTCGAGATAGAGATGAAGAGTCCTCAGTTCCGGATCGAGGTTTTTATTTGAGAGATTGAAAGGAAGAGCCTGATCGAGAGCCATGCCCAGCGTACCAATAGCTATCATGCCCAGTAGCATATCTAGTAGCATATACAGTAGCACAGACAGCAGTAGCTACACTAGCAGCACCCCCACTAGCAGCAGCTGTTTATGTCGATGAAGCAGTTCTAGAGCGAGATTATGACTGTCAAGAGCGAGATCCTGTTCGTGATCGGAATGAAGATCCAGACCCTAAGCCAACCTTCTCGCCGGACAAAGCCAGTCGGACAAAGCCAGACATCCAAGCCCAGAAGCCAGCTACTACCACACTGACACCAAGCTCACCACCAACAAAGCTGGTAGCAGCAGCCGCAGCAGTTCCAGGTCCCGTAGTTGTTCCAGTTCTTGCCTCCGTAGCTTATCCAGATCTTGCTCCTGCTGTTGCCTTTACAGATCGAGATCCAGATTCTTATGTTCGTGTTCGTGATAGAGATTCTGACCCAGGCTTACGAAATCCGGACCCATAGCCATAGAGATAGACAAAGCCAGAGCATAAAGCCAGCCATATAAGCTTTCTCGTAAAAGCCATTTCTCGTAGTTTCTTATGTTTATTCAGCAAGTGACTAAGCTGTTGATGACGCTGTATATGAAGCAGTTGTTCACCTTGACCTAGTTTATTCCTTTGATTAAGCCATGGCAGATCCGGTTCAAGCAGCAGAAGCACGCAGTAAAGATGGGACAGAGACAGGCGCAGAGACAGGTGCTTATCCACCACCACCAGCAGTAGTCGAGGTCACAGCTTATCTTGTTGATCCAGTCGAAGAAGCAATTGAAGTTGATGGCCCACCAATGGCAGCTGATCCGGTCGATCAAGTTCCACCACCAAGGGCAGGGGATGCTAGGATGGTATAGGCAGCATTTATTCGCTTATAAACTAGAAAGGCAGTTGTCTCTGCTTTATTTAACCCGAGCCCACCTTTTTCTCTGTGAAGTCCATCTGCTTCTGGAGCTGCGCCTGGAACCGGGTAAACTCGATCGGCAACCTCTCTACTAGCTGCTGAAGAACCCTGCCCATAGAATTGTAGGGGGCTTCAACAGTATAAACTACTGGAGCATTAACATCATCAAATGGCACGAGAGGAACTGCTTTAATATTATTCGCTCGAACGGAAACTGCTTCTTTCTTAAATGGGTATGCTTCACCTTTTACTTTTCCGATAAGCGTCAGATAAGCGACGTGCTTTTTACTTTCAGGTAGGTACTTTGTACTGCAAATGAGCGTTCTTTGGGCCGGCTTTCGATCCATAGCAGCAGAGACCACGAAGACAGAAACTCCAACTGGACCAGAATCAAGGAGGGATGGCTCACCTGACATCGGAAAGGTGAGGAGGGATGGCTTTCGAACAAGCTATCAAACTAATACTATTATTCCCACCCGTGCCCGGGTTACGAGCGAGCTTAACGACCGATCCACATCATTCTGCAGAGTAAATGGAGTACCTCCACCAATGATAAAGTAGTTAATACAGGCCTTTTCTTCCTTCTTAGTCCCGCCCACCCCCAGCTTATTATTCTGTAGAAGCAACGGTAAAGACAGGGGTTTCACCACCTCGTCCAGCATCCTTTCCAGGAGCATCAGTGACAGAGCCAGAAGCAAAGCCATACGTAGGAGCAGAGCTAACAACACATGTTGTTTATCCAGCAGCAGTTGTTGATTTTGATCCAGCTTATCCACCGCCACCAGCACCAACACCAGCAGCAGTAGACCCAGCTTCAGTAGAACCATAAGTAGAGACAGGAGCACCGGTGATAGATAAAGAAACAACAGTTCCAGATCGTTCTCGAAATATACATATATAACCAGAACAGACACGGTATCTCTCCATAATAAGATCCAGTCCCATAAGCAGATCGAGTACGAGTAGTTCAAGCTGCAGGAGCAGTTACAGGTCCAGATTAAGTAGTCGATCCAACACCAGCAGCAGAGCGCCGCACCATCTTGTCCAGATACAGAGCCACCAGCACGATACGCAGTTCCAGTTGCAGTTCCGGGTCCAACAGCAGAAGACGATCCGGTTGGCTCATCAGTGGTTTCAGCAGCAGTTGTTGATTCTGTTGAGTAATAAGCAGGAGCAGCTAGAGCTACAAAGGCAGGAGCAGGAAACGCAAAACCACTAACAGCAGCACGAGATCCAGCGGCACCAGCAGCTTATCCAGTAGTAGTTGATCCAGTCGAAGAAGCAGCACGAGCACGAGCAGTTCCATACCCAGGAGTAGTGACAGGTCTAGATTAAGTAGTCGATCCAGGTCCAGCATCAGTAGTCGTCGATCCAGTAGCAGTATATGAAGCAGCAGTTAATTTATGCATAAGGTGAGTCAGTTGATCGAGAGCGAGATCCAGGCAGCCCTGAGCGAGATTGTTGTACCTTGAGCGAAATGCAGTTCGTGATGATCGTAAGTGAGATTATGGTTCTGATGCAACCTATTTTGAAAAAGTCAAAAGTATAGGTGTCTGGGATAATAGAGATTTTTCAACAAGTGAAAAAAAGGTAATTGAAAAGGAACGAAAAGGATGGGGGAATTCTCCTATAAGGCATTCATCTTGGATTGCCAACCAACCTTTCTCATAGTACTGGCTGGTAAGAAAAAAGAATGGTTATATCAGATTCTGTGTGCCCTACTATTCTTATGGGCAGCCCTACTATTCTTATGGGAAATGAGAATGAAAAGAAAAATTCCCCCCTCAGCTGTTGCAGAACGCTCGCCGGCTCGCTGCAGTGGTTGGCTCAGAAATGCCATGTTGGATGGATTCTCTGGGTACAATCATATATTAGTTGCTCCAGAGGACAGGTACAGAACTGCAATAGATTTGGTTTGCAAAAACCCGTTTGAACAGCAGAGTATTAGGGCGGGCAAGCAAGGACCGGGCAGCAGTCGTCGAACGATTATTAATTATTCGCGGGCAAGGCAAGCAAGCTGAATCGGACTTGCCTTGTCAATAATTTCGGGTCCGACTATTCTGGTCTTGCCTGATAGAAGAGGGAAAGGAACTAGAATGAATAGCGCCTATCTTGGGTTATGGGTGGGATTAATAGCGTATATTAAGTTTAGGCAAGGCACTATGATTAATAACGCCTATACGGTCTTGCCCTTCTTATTAATCCCACCCATAACCCAAGGACCTAGTTTTCATGTCTTCAAGTCTTGCCCGGTTATTAATATACGTAGTTGGGCAAGGCACTAGGATTAATCGAGGTCTTGCCCTTTATCGGGGTGGACAATGAGGGGTCCGACCTAAAGAAATAAGTCTTGTACTATTAATACTTGCCCGTACATATATTAATAAGAAGCAAGCACTTCGGAAACAGAAGAGGTTATGACCGAGAGATGAGGTTGGGTGGGCCCTAAAGAGAGAAAGGTGAATGTTCAGCACCTAAAGCGTGAGTATGGCGGGTCGATCCCAAACGCCCCTCTGGTCCAGCACCTTAGATAGCATAGAAGCGCATGGACTAGTTTATTTTATCGAACCGGACCAGTGGATCCAGTCGACCGTGTTAGGAATAGCATAACCCCATTGTTAACCTTAATTGGCCCATAACCACTAGCGCAGGCATAAGTTTCAGGGGCAAAGTTTATCGCAGGAGTTTCAGCACCAGCACCAAAGGCAGGGGCAATTGCTAAGCGAGCATTCCTTCCGGTTCCATATCCCTACGCGGGTTGAGTTACAGGTGATGCATATCCAAAGCGAGTAGTTCCATCTGTTGATTCTTTACGGACAGGGCTAGGCTAGGAAGCAGAGGCAAAGGCAAAGACAGGGGCTTACGCTACAGTAGCATATCCAGCCGCAGCAGTTGAGTCTTCGGTTGAGTAAGTAGATGAAGTAGAAGATTCATCCATTGAAGCAGCACCTAGAACACCTAGAGCAGAGACTAGAGATGCACGAACAGTTCCAGGTCCAGAAGTAGCAGTTCAAGTCCCAAATACACCACCTATAGGAACAGGCAGCACAAATAGGAGAGGCAGAGGAGGCAACGAAGACGGAGGTAGAGGCAAGGGTTTCAAAGTAGGGATGACAGGAGCGGATTCAGTTCCAAGCGCATAATTCATTCGGGTGCCATAGCTTACTGTTCAAGTTCCATTCATTTCGTATCCCGTCTCATATCCTGTTAGAGATTCAGACCCAGTAGCTAACCCTATAGATCCGACAAGCGCAGTCGAATAATCTGTTTACCTTGAACCAGCAACAGTATAAGTAAAGGCAACAGAATGATAATCACTCTAAAAGGTGGCAGCATCTCTCGCGGATCCAAAGCCAGCCGAGCCAGACCCTACTCTACATAGTTATGCCCTTTAACCAGTACCAAAACAAGCAGCTATAGAGGCATCATCAGTTTATAGAAAATCTCCACTTATACCTTCGTTCAGTGCCAGATTCTTCTGTTGATTCATATGTCGTAGCCGCTAAGTTGAGTCGGTTGGTGAAGCAGAGTCTGACTATCAAGATCGAGACCCAGTGACAGATCCATTCCCTGCAGATGCATAGGCACGAGTTGGGGCAGAGACAGTAGCAGATCCTCTCGTCCCAGCTACAGAGCAAGCATATCCACTAGCAGCTAGAGCAAGGACAGGAGCTAGGGCAAGGACAGAACCAGTAGCAAAACCAGGTGCAGAGGCAGAAGTATAGACATAGACAAGAGCACCTATAGCAGTAGTAGCAAAGGCAGAAGCTAGGGTTGCAGGTCCTCCCTTTTACAAAAAAGGGGGAAAAGCAGCAGATCCAAATCGAGCAGATTCAGATCAGATGTTCCAGTCCCTATGCCAGTAGTGCCTGTAGCTTACCCACCACCTTGCTCAGCATACCTTCCAGTAGATTATGCAGTTCCAGGTGCATCACATTAGTAGCTTAATAACCGGTTGGATAACCATAACCAGTAGCTATTGATGTCGACGAGGCAGTTGATTAAGCACACGTTGATCCAGTCGATACAGTTGATCCAGTCGAAGAAGAAGCACTAGTGACAGATCCAGTTCATTAGCCTACAGCACCACCAACAGCAAAGGCATAGTACACATAGCCAAAGCGAGCAGTGGTGTCAGTGGTTGATTCAGTTTACTCAGTAGATTCTTTTTATTCTGACGAGTCTGTTGATTTAGCCCGTTATTATTCCAGTAGCCCATAGCGCCTTTGGTAAGCGATTTCGACTGAGAAATGCACGAATTCTTCTCAGTGACCGGCCAAATTCTCCGTAGTTGGGTGTTCTCGGTCTCCCGATAAAAGCGTATTTTTTTATTATACGATGCATCCTTCGGTGTTTTTACTAATGTTGCTGGATCAATAATAAGCCCTTTACCGGGATGGGATTGCCCTTATTCTCTATGCCTTAGGTACCTATAGATATGCTACTTGTGCTGCTACTCTTGCCTCTGTTGTTACTGGTACTTTGACTGGTTATGCTGGAACTACTGCTGTACCTGGAATTGGAACTGTAGGATATGCATGAGTCTGTAGGATCGTCTGCTGAATCAACTGGTGCTATTGATGCTTCATCGACTAAAGCAACAGAAACAACTGGTTTTAGATCATAAATGACTAGCTTAAGATGTTTGCTTCAAACTACTCCTACATATCGAACTACCCCTACTCGTGTTGTTTCATCTATACCTGGAAATGCTCATGGCTCTGTAATGGGTTTTGCTACCCAGTGGATAAAAGAGTTTCACTTGCTGTTATAGGTGGAAATGTACCTGTGATAGATGCATACTCATGAGATGATTAGCTTCTGTGTCCATGGTAATAGGCATACCTATGGTACCCACGAATAGCACTACCCTTGTGCTTTATTCTGACATACTAACTCAAAATTGATACTACATTGACATATGGGTCTGGAAATGAGGGCTACTAAAATCACTAGTATGTCTATACTGGTGAACCTGGAACTACTACTTCTAGCTCCTGAACTGCTAATGCTACTAGATATGCTTCTGGTTCTGCAATTGCTATTAATCCTACTTTTGCTACTATCTCTGGATCTGCTACTAGTAGATATGTATCTAGATGAGATGATGGCTCTGATGCTGATGGTTCTACTAATGGTGTTGCTAGTAGATAAGCTGGAGGGGGTGGAGGATATGCTACTTGAATTGGAGTTGGGTCTTAGTCTCGATCAGCTGCATCACGCTTCTCAACAACTGGGTCTCATTCTGGAAATGGTTCTCAATCATGAAGGTCTAGACCATGCCCATCATAAGAAACTAGGTCTTGCTCCCTTCGATCCTGAAAGATTGAACCCTGATTAGTAAGGTCTAGATCTCAATCTTGAAAGACTTAATATATCTTTTGACCATAACACTCAAACTCTTTACCTCGATCACTAAGGTCAGAACCCCGATCACTATCAAGAAATTCTAAACCAACTGCAGCATCAACTAGATCATAATCATAAATGACTAGTCTAGCATCTAACTCTGTTAGCTCTGCTTCATCCTAAAAATCCAACTCTTCTTTTCAAGAATCTGAATCACACTCTTCTCATGACGAGTATGTCGGGATGGTTCCTAGTCTCACAGTAACACTTCTAAGAAACGGGGATACATCTCACCATGGGTGGGCTGCTCAAGGACACGGTAGGTATGCTTGTCTATCATAGTTACACTCTGAGGCCTCCTACCATGGGTACACTTCCAAAGATGCTACTAAGACCTATGGCACTACTACATAGGACTATACTACTGTAATGAAGACGTGGAAGAACTTTATGGAACGGTAGCGTGATGAAAGTTGTTTTTTTGCCAACAGTGGTAGTGAAAGGGTAGCATATTGCTAGACTAGGGATGATGCTCCTAAGAATGAAGGCCAAGTAAAAGCTTCTCGCCAGATGCTATAAAGGTAAGCCAACTATCTTGCTTGATGCAACATCAATCGATCCAGCAACAAGTAATAGTAGACCCAGTAGTAGATCCTATAATAGTAGATATAGTAGTTTATTTAGTTGGTTCTTTTGATCTAGTTGCTTACATAGCATCATCTCTTTGAGTCCCAATAGGATAGGAAACAAGGATGATTGATCCTTACCCAATTGCCGGGCAAGTAAAGGCAAAGAAAGAAGTTGAGTAAGAAGCGATTAAAGTATCACCTACAGATTCACCCGGGAGGACATGAGTTCATTGTTTGAATGACTTGATTGAAATTAGAAAGATAGAGCGATAAAACGGGAAAGCGCTGGGGAACATCCGTGGGTGGCATCCCGATGAGCATTGCGATCGGCAAAGTAATAATAAAGATCTCCTTGGATCAGGTGAATGAGATCACTGATGTTACGGCAGGGTCCATAGTAATCAAGTAATTCCAACGCTACTGATTTGTATCGATCGGCTATGAGATAAGGAGTATGCCCCAGCCTAACCTTTCCCCTAATACTTGGCTGGAGAAAGCTGCTTGAGTCGCTGTCTCACTCTGCTCATCGGGACCTCTATCCTTATGGCGCCTCCTGGAGCATCTTTAGGTGGGAGTACGAATTCGGCACCTTATACACTTACTCTGGAGCCTTTAGATCAAGAGCAGACCCCTTCCGAAATCCTAGCGCTCTCGAGCCCGGGTGCGAGAGTTCCCGTCTAGAGCCCGGTCCTCGGAGGCAGAAGGGATAAGCCTCTAAGCCGCGTGTGTAGTAGTAGCAATTCGACTGAAAGCCCTTCTATTGGACTCCTCGAAGTGGTAAGATTCCCTGCATGCAGAATTGTTTCCCGCAGCCATAGAGATTAAGGTAGCAGCTGTAGAGTTTAAGATAGAGATAGCGTCATCAAATTTCATATCTCCAGTATCCCGGTCCCTATTAGTAGTGAGCGCAAGGTGGAGGTCCTCAAAGGCACCCCTATTTAGGTAGCGCTTCTCAGGATCGCCCCTTAGTGTCTAAGTACCCTATCAAGAGTAGTAGTCTGTGGGTGGGGCCTTCCCCCCTGAGGGGGAAAGGTCAGTCCCTGATCCTTGTGATAGGCGTGAAAATATCGATCCCGTAGGTGTGAGGCTCCTTCGCAGAACCCAAACCAACGAAATCTTCTTCATGTATCCCATCCCCTAGGTTCAGGATCCTATATACGGAATATCAGTAGAGTTTCATAATAGAATAATAGGGCTCGATTCTATACGTAACATGCCTGCTATAGCATCATTGCCCTACCCAGCCGCCCCCAAACCGGGAGGAAGATGCCGTTTAGGGGCCCACCCATCCATGTGACGTATATAATCGAGAAAGGCAACTAGAAATAGAAGCCTATCCTACGCCCCGTCTAGTATCGAGAACCCTCTGAGCCCCCATAGAATTGTAGGGCAAGCATCAATCTACCCAATAACCCCCATAGTATTCCAGCAGAATCCCCCTACTACTATAGTAGTGAGATTCCAAGCATAATGCCTTTCCATAGTAGCCCTGTAGAGTAAACCAGCAGTGAGCAACTCGATTTGTGATTATTTCCATTCGTCCCAATGATCACCACACGGGTTGACTCAAGAAATGACCATCGAAAGTCGATCACTTGGATGGGCTCGCTAGAAAGAATTCACACTATACCCGCTTTCACTCTCGCAGCAGCACTTACAACTTCAAAGTTGATCAGCCTTGGATTCTTAGTAAAGATCCCTCTTTGGCTATGTCCAATCCTACTTATTATTAGGCCCCAAATCCCGCTCCTTATTAAGGCAATCAGCTTGCTCCATATCTCGAGCCAAAACCCAATCTGCTGAATCTTAACGCGCCCGGAAGGATCCTGTATATAATAATAAGAACCTATACTATGCTCTGTCAAGTGTAAAATACCCTCGTCGCCCTCATTCTTTTGGCATAAATCCGCCAGATAGAACCTATAGTAGTCGTTCGTCAAAAACACCACTCTATGGTAGAATTGATAGCGTGATTCCTTCCCACTGTGTAATGATAGCATATGCCCGCGATAATGTTCAAGTGAAGGTAGCAGGATATATTATACCCCTCAATTTCCCCCCTAAAGTAGTACCGCTTCGCCGGAAGGTCCCTGTATGAACCCGGGCCGCCAAGGTAAGAGAAAGAGTCTGTGGGTGGGGTCAGGTAAAAGGCATCCAAGTATCCATCCATAAGGTAAGTAGATATGCATTGGTTAAAGTAATCTATGTAGTCCTTCTTATCATGTTGAATGTAGCGATACGGTAAGCCATACTAGTAGTAGTTGATGTAGTAATCAGTAATGTGTGAGTGGTAGTGCCCTTCCCTGTGAGTGTAGAAGTCAGCCTTGTTGTTACTACCAAATCCACCCTCCTCTATGTCATAGTTTCTACCGTACCAAGTTACTCTGCTTTGAGTTTCCTGATCGATAGTGACAATGTTGAGTATTCGAATTGCACTGGATCCTCATCATCAATCAATATCCAATAATCAAACATCAGTCAATATCCAATAGTCAATCACTACACAAGAAGAAGTTTCATTCAGTCAATATTCACTTTTAGTCAATCACTACAGAAATAAGCTGAATTCCAGCCAAATACCACCACCAAATAGACTAAAGCACTAGAAATGTGATTCGTTCCTTAAGCCAATGAAGACGATTCGCCCCGTATGATTCCCAATTCAACTAGGAAGAATTAGCACTTGTTTCGTTATAGACGATGCATTCTACTCAATTTGGCTACAAGAAACGACCTTAAATCGATTCTTTCTGTTCGCTACGCAGAGATGGTATACATCTTTATGTAGGCAATGCACCATTGATTGCAGAAAGATGCCAACGCAACATGAATCCGTAGCGGGGGGGAGGGAACTATATTGCTTATTCTAGCAGGCTGATTAATCAAGAGGTAGATGCCGTTTAGTTATATCGGTTTTTTCAATTATTGTTGTTGGTTGGGCCCCCGGCTGCGGCATTTCATTGGCGGGAATATATATATATATATATTATTGTGGGGGGCCCCGATAAATCTAAGTTCCAACCCCAGGGTCGAGCCTATTATGTACGTATCAACAACTCCACCTACAATACAATACCACCCAATATCATATGGTTTTTCTCGTTCCATAAAATACAATATCTAAGTGGCATCGCCCGCATCTTTCCTATAGTTGGTTGGATATTGGTTCGGGCATAACCCTATAGCTATAGACCCCCTCCCACCTATCTATAGATCCCATCCGCTACTGATAAGCAACTAACTAACTCTAGATGAAAGGCATGAACTACGGCGTAGAGATGTCACCCAACCAAGCACGATCCCGCGGGGTGGGTGGGAGGCTTATCTGTTCCCCACAGCTGCCCATGATTGTTGGCGTCATGGAATCACGTCAGTGTCTATGCTCCCAAGACCAGCTTTGGAATTGGTGGTGCCTCCGCCTTACCCCTGCCTACTCAGATGCTGGCGGCTTTCCGCTCCCCACTACTACTACCTCTGCTCTCACCTATGCCCCTGCTGGATCATTTACAAATTCCGGGCCCATTGGCATCAGCTCGGTCAACTGAATCAATTGGTTCAACTGGCGAAGATGCTGATAGTATTGCTCCTACCCATGACTATGCCTCTGATGCTACTGCCCCTCTATCTATGGTTGGTTCTGCTACTGGATGATCCGCATATGGATATGGAACGGGCGGCGGCCGGCTATTATGGCTCCCCAATGAATGGATCCAAAACTGGTGACGGGTAAACGAGGTAAACTTCCTATGCTCCTACCGCTATCCCTGCCCCAGCTTCTGGCTCTGCTGGAACATGAACAAGGTGTAAACTGCGTAACCGTTGCTTGAACCACTACGGGTTTACTAGCATCATCGACCGATCGAAACACATCAATAATAGAAAAGAGGGGGGGTTTGGTTTTTGAAATAGAGGAAAATATTTCCACATACATATAGGAGATAGATGCGCAACCATGCATGCGGAAAGTAGGTGGTACAAGTCGAGGAGTTGGAACAGGCTTGTATTATTCAATCGACTAAGGGACTGGATTGACTCATCTGGAGCTGACTGATGCAGAGCTTACTCATCGCTTAATAATTTGTTCTCCAACCGGGCGGACCCCACCGAATTTTCGTTGTGGGCGGGGGGTATAGTGCTTCTTGAGGCGACGGACCCAGGTAGAACCTTTCTGTGAGTTGGTCACCTTCCATGAGCGAGGTAATAGCACGCACCATGTCTAATGCCTCGAAGCCGCCATAAGCAGGAGCCCTACTATTCTAAGGGGCCCTACCTCTTTGATATTGTTGGGGGGCCGGGGGAGAAAGGCAGGGAAGATTGCAGATCCGGATCTAACAAAGGCTGAAGCAGTAACAGCTTGAGCGGATCCAATTATAGGTGCATATCCAGTCCCGGAACCCGCCTCATTGACCCATAACCTATTGATTCTCGATCCGGTAGGCCCGCCCCAGATATCTAGAGCGTTCGAAGCAGACACTGGATTTCGGTATCGATCCAAGGAGCGAACTGTTGCTATCTCTACTTGTTGCTCCCTTGCTGCCATCCCCGTTCCCGTCCCACTTCGTACACCCCAGCCTCCCTACCCCCTAGTCTTGCCCACCTCTCTGCCTCATGACACCGACCCTTCTGCCCCCCGGCACCTTACTCTCCTGCCCCTGTTTGTCGAACGACTGGTTCAGATGCAAGGGATAAACGCTGGGTTAACTGCTACTGATTCCTTTGCTTCTACTGAAGAAGCTTCCCCGGAGGTCGAGGGAGGGCGGGTCTGTCTAAGGTGGAATGCAACTATGGGGTGGTCGCCCGACACTGGATCTTTATCTGTACGAGGTGCGAGGGGATCTCCATCATATGGACCTATAACATATTCTTAGAACGGAACTACAGGGACTCTTGAACAGCAACGTTTTAAGCCCCGAGCGAAGGGACAAGCGAAGGGCCTTAACAACGGGTGGTGCTGTTCCAATCGGTACTCTGGCCAGGTGAACTACCATAGTCTCTGCTTCTCCCGGTAGTGATGAGACCGCTCTGCCACTGATGCTTCCACTCGATCAACGTTCTAGCTGCCTCTGTCACTCAAACCCTTGTCTGGAACGTGCATCTGCTCAATGATGGCCCGGCAGGCCCCATCCCCATCTATTGGTAAATCATACTTACTAACGATGGGCAGCCGGTATTAGTTGTAGCTCGCATCTTCGTTCTTATGTGATGGTCCACCGCACCGTATTCGTTTCATTTATGGTCGGTCCGGGGCGCACTCCCGGTTTCATGAGTGTCCATGTTTGGTTCGGGGCCCAGCATTTTCTAATGATTGTTGCATGGTGGGTGCCGCGCCCCCCCCTTCCCTTTATTATTGATTAAAGAAGGGCGACTGGCTGAGAGAACATTCGCTTCTTTCATGGGCCGGTATCACGCGCCCGACTGGTGTCTTTCGCTCTTCCATGCCCTACTATATCTACATTGGTTCATCTGCTGAGCTTTCAATATGCACCTCCTAGGGCCGGGCATAGCTCGATGGTTACGTAGTCACGGAGGTTCTCGCGTAGTAGCTGGTGACACAGATTTCGTCTCGTGAACGAATCGCGGGTAATGGATGCTACCACTTATGTCTCTCACGCTTCGATACGGATCCCAGGTTCTTCGACCGTATCCAGGCGGGGTCCCAGCATTTAGGCTCTAGTACTACTGGAAGGTATGCTGTGGGGTACACGGGCGGGATATAGCTATGGCTATTGAACCGGCCGGAATTGGTCCCGAGTCAACTGGCTCAGGCGCGGGATTCGGAACCACACGGATCAAACTTATACACCATTTGTACGTATCACAACTCGTCTGAATGGCATGGTTCTCTGTGCTATCCGAACCGCAGTGGCAAGATTTGAACCTACATGGCGCGCACCCGACACGTGATCGAGGAACCGAAAGGAAGCGCATTCCTTTCTAGATGATGCTCCAAAGTAAACAACTGAGTCAACTCCACTCGGTTTACTGACTACGGCTATCTATCTGGAACCCAATCTGCCGTGGGTGAGACTGGCTCGGACGCTTAAACTGCTGGTGATGCCTTCGCTCTTGCCTATGCCTATGTTTATGATGCTTCCACCTGATCAACGGGTTCTGGAAACAGACAAGGAACTAGGGGCGGGCGGCTATATAACAATCTATTGCCGAGGCCCTATCCCGCTTCTATATATGGGGATGGGGCGGGTGGCTATATAGATTCTAGATCTAGTCGGCACCCCGGCTATATAGATATGGCGACAGGCCAACTATCTATGGTATAGGGGAGGCCGAAGCCCTATCCCTATCCCTATCCCGCTTCTATATATATGAGATGGGATGGGGATGGGGCGGGTGGCTATATGGATTAGAGTTCAGATCCAGTCGCACTCAACCGACTACAGGTCATTCACTCCCCCTCCTACCGGCCTGCCGAGCCTATCTATATATGGGGCTCAGATGGAGAGAACATGACTAGACAACTAAAGTCGGGGTGGCTATATAGCTGACGGGGGAGGCCCTATATCCCTACCCGAGAACATCGAGGTGGACGAATGAATGAATGTTAGTTTGAGGCGGATCGGCACGGTAGGTGGTAGATATCAGGGTTGTCCCGGCCCCATATCGTACGATAGGGCCCGAGCCCTTCTAGATATAGGGCATGCCTAGGATGCGCCCGAAATAGAAAGGGCGATTGTGAAGAGCCCCCATCTATATATATTGCGGGGAGAGCGAACTATACCTTTCTATCGCCTATATGGCGACCCTATATATCTATATGGCGAGGGAGGCTGGGCACTCAACCGGTAAGCCATAGATAGGCCCTCTCTATAGTCAGGGCCCCTGAAGACAAGTGAATACGAGTATGAATCGAAGTCCAGACTCGTAATCGATGGACATTATTGCTTGCGATATGGGGTAGGAAGTGGCCTCATCCAATTTGCCTAGTAAAGGACCCCAGAATCTCATGCCCCTACAGAGATATGGCTAGCGGATATGGGGTGAAAAGATAGCTTCTTTCCCGATCTCATAATTGATTAGAATTCTTGCGGACATGGGTCTCTATCTACTCTACGGGTGGCAAGAGCCCCATATGATATATAGGGTCCCTCCTAAGCCATCTCAGAATTGATCGCCTATAGATATATGGGGCGTTGCCGGGTGGAGTTTGACAATTCGCTCCGATCCGCTGCACTCCACCCCCCCCCCCATATAGATCTCTAATATACCCTACCCCCTACCGTACCATGCATATTCGGCCCCAGCGGATCAACTGATCACACCAGATCCGACATATAGACTATATATATATCGCTGCAAACTATGGTTGTCACCCTATCTATACTCTATACAGCTGGGCAACGTGTGTGGGTTAATCCGGGGAACATAACCCCCCACCCGGGTGGGAGGCCTATGCCCCCCACCCGGGAAACTCTAGTTGCCGGTTCGCCAGATTATATACGTAACATGCCCACAATATTAAGAACCTTCCCAGGGCAAAAAGAATAGTGGGAGAGAACGTCAATAAATTCCTAACCTTGCCTATGGCCCCTACTATTCTAAAGGGGCCCGCTACTATAGTTGGCTATTGGATAGTAGGGTTTCTCGGCTATTGGATAGTAGGGGCCCCCCTGCAGGGGCATGTTACGTATAGAATCGAGATGCGGTCAACTATCTTTCTATATCCGAAGGAGGGACTTTAGGTTGTGGGCTCATCAGATGCCGAGTGTTTGTAGGCCTGGAATAAAAGAGTTTCCAGAGAGTGATGGATATTATTATAGTGGCAGTCCAAGTGGGGGGGGGTCCAATCCCCTTTCACCAGTTTGTCGTCTTCCCCACCCTTTGGCGTTGTTCAGCGTTCCTATTCCAGTAATAAGAATGTCCTACGAACTCGGTTCGAGCGAGGTTGGGGAACGCTTGTTGACTGATTACCTTTGCTTGTTCCACTTGATATTCCCTCCCTGTTACGGAAATACATAAAAGAAACTGAATCTTCTACAGAGTGAGCTCAAGATGATCTGAATCCTATCTTCTTGACAAACACTTACTTCTTAGCGCTTTATTCAACATGTGTTCAGGTGCCTCAATCAGCTTTTTGAGATTCTTCACCTATTTTCTGGTTTTTGATCTGAGTAGTTTAGCGATTGTCCTCATCAACCTTGGAACAAACAGGTGTGTCCCTAATAGATTAAACTGCCTCCTCCGCTTATTAATATATTCAATCGAAGCACTTTGAGATATTCATTCCTATTTCATGGCTATTCGGACGTAGTTAGCTAATTGACACATACATAATAGCTCTTTCTTCGCAGTTCTCCTTTCAACACCGAAGCTTGGTAGATTACTCTCTCGCTTCTGATCTACTCTACTCTATATATATAGGGTTAAGCGGGTCGATTCTATTCAATTGCTATGGTTTCGGGTCAAATAGTCACGACCTGCATGGTTCATTAGGGATATTAAAGGTGAACGAGGAAGGACCCCTTAAGGTGTTGGAAGAAGCGTGAATCGCCGATTCTTCGAAGGAGATCGAAGTGTATTACCATTTTTCGTTCGTGTTACGTTTGGAGTTGTCGTGCACCTGTCCTCATATCTCTCTTTACAGTGGTCGATTGACATCAATTCATTTCGAGGGAGAGGGAGGTGCAGTGAGCGCTTTCAATACTAAAATGACCTAAGATTCAGAAGGCTGGTAGGCTGGTCACCCCAGTTCAAGGCGGGGAGGGGGAAGGGGAAAGGTCTCCAATACAACTGAAACATTTCTCTCTCATAGCATAGTCATATTACGTAGATATATATATATGATTGATTCCAAACAAAACCAGGATGTCGAAATCTCTTTAGTGGAGGGTCGGCCCTTCGCTTGATCAATCAATCACTTCCTCATAAAACTGTTTCGGACCGGAAATCAAGGTCACATTTACTTAGTTTATTCACGGAGCGGGAACGAACTGACATCTTATCGATCGACATGCATGACGGCGTATGTGTAACCTACTTCACTTTAAATACTCACACGGGGCTTAAGTTTTTCACTACCGGGACCACCTACTTGTTGTCTACTTTTCATAGATAGCTGCTTTCAATTTATCTATCTATTATCGGAGGGGGACGGCAGGCTATGGATCCCCCGGTTCTCGCTACCTGAGCCATGGAGATTTGAGTTTCTGCTACTTTGGTTGTTATAGAGGCGGCTGCTATTTGACTCACCGACCTCCAGCTTCAACCCCGTATTTTTCGATGGAACCCTTCACTCAATCATTTAATAAACCCCGTATGGGCTCACAGCTTTCCATCTTCCATCGTTCCAACCCGGGCTGATTTTTTTGAGCTTTTTAATAGCTGATTAAGCGAGCTCTTTTGCTCGGGGGCGATGAATAAGACGAATTCCTTCCATCCAGAAGCTCCATAGATAGTGAGAGCGAGTGGGTTCAAGAGATAGTGAGAGCGAGTGGGTTCAAGCCATCACTGTTCCAATCGTGTATCCATCGCGAAACGGATAGCAACTGCAGTCTCATCTACCAAATAAATAGTTGGCACAGCCTAAAACCATAATTCTATGGAGCTGGATAGAGCGCGGGATTTTCTTTTAGAATAATTGACGGCGATTCACACCCTTTTCCCTTCCAGCCCCAGATTTAGCACCCTCTCCAAACCTAAACCCATTCTTATGCGGGACGGCTCCACCTGACCGGGAGGGAGCGGGTCTTCGCTGCAGTTCTATCCACGCATTATCCCGGGTGGGTAGGCCAAGTCGACAAATCGAACTCCATTTTAAGTATTCGGAGTTCCGGGAAAGAGTGGGATTAGAGGAATTCTTTTACTCCAGCGTTCAACAGACAATTTATTAGGGCCCGAGTTACAGAGGATTAGATGCTATTGACGGAAAACACATTATTCCACTCCAAAAGGCGCACGCGGGGGTGCGGAGGAAAATAATGCTTTTCAATTCACCCTAGTATGAATCATGACCTGAAACAGATGGCGGCAACAAATCCGATTACCAAGGACATCGCATTGGTGCACTAATAAAGGCAGGTGACTATGCTTTAGGTATTACGAGTCTCGTTCCGAACATAGACATGATCAACGTAGTAGGCTAATCGGTCAATCCGCTGCTTCAACCTCTTATTCCGGGGATAATGCTACTAGAAGACTGGTTAAGCCATCTTGTCATGCCTTTATCACATACTGTGTTCGTTCGGTCCTATTCGCTACTACTACGGCCTAGTCCCCTTATATAAGAAAAGTGACCGTTATTTAGAAGAGGGGAGCTGAGTTAGAATAGTTGGTTTATCTTTACTCGAGTCGAGAGTGAGAGCTGGATAATATGGGGTATATAATATGGGGAACACATTAGGCAAGTAAGAGAGCTGATAGGATGCTTTGAGATGAACCAACTCCTTCAGACAGATTGGGGGGCAGACTTTCACTCTTTCCAGATGCCTCTGGATCTTGGGTTGTTAACATGTTTCCTGACGTCCAAGGAAGATGAGCTCTTAGCCAATTAGAAGCAGTTTTAGGTTTTAAGGATATCATCAGTTAAAGCCCAGAGCATTCACAAATAGAATGGTTGGAAATAGTATAGGATGCGGGTTGCTGCTAAAAAAGCTTTCATTTTGCTTCCTAGTCCCCAGAATAGACTTCCAAACAAAAAGGGTTGTCATAGTTGTGAAAAAAAATGAACAACATTGAATGTTGGATTCCTCTAGTAAGAGGCTATGCATTGAACATGGAAACTCTAAGAGCATTTGGTAGGGAAGTGGATGTCCTTGGAGCCAGGTACTAGTGTGCTCAGCTCTGTGATAGTGCATGGTTATGCCTGACACAAAATGAGATAATGAAATATATGAAAGAAAGCAATACAAGGATGCAAAGTAGCATGTATATTGAATCAGCGGAGTCATTCTAATAGGTGTGCTTACTGTAAAAGAGGATAAATTGAGTACACTTCTGCAAAGCCTACTCCAAAATGAGTTTCAACAGCATGAGAGCTAACTTCTAGCATATAGGTTGTTGGATTGTAATCATCTCTGATCTTGGGCACCCTTGGAGAGCCTCAGCAACAAATATGTTGGTTCCTTTTAGATCAAGAAGAGTTGCAGACAAGTAAGACTAAGGGAGAATTCGACCGGGTATAGACTTGCTTACCTCAAAGTACTCAATTAGCTTGTAAGAATGACACCCAGTTGGTCCTGCATATATGACTTGTCCTCCCCTTTTCATTAGTAAGAGCTGAAAGGCACATGATGTGATATTTTTGGAGGTGGAATGACAGAATGAAAAATAATCCCCTGCATGCACATCAGAGAGCCGCCTTTATATATTCAAATATACCTCGTCAAATTCCTAAAATATAGAAATGCTAGGTTGGTGAGTTGTGCAGACAATAGTGCATCCAATGTCAATGATATTACTTACTGTTCTCATGGCAATAGTTGCAGCTCAAGCATAAAGCTATGATGTGGGTTCATCCATGAAGGTAATTGATGGATTTGCCACCAATTAAACCACTATGGTAAGTCTTTTACGTTGTTCAATTGAAAGGTCCTCTACTCTAGGAAGACCCAAAAGAGTGTATCTTGGAGGTGCCAATTCAACAAGTTCCATCACTTATTCCACAAATGTCTACATAGACAATTGTCAAAGCTTTCTTTCATGTCAGCACCGGTGCCCCTTTTGAATTCCAATCAAGTCTCCTTCCCCGTATTGAACAACATATATTTTGTGTTTTGGGACTCATTTTTGAAGGCAAAGGAAGCCATGTTGAATAGAGGAGATAGTCATAAACTCTCAAAAAAGGAGAAAGAACACATTATGCTCACGATAGTTCCATACACGAGTCAAGATTCATATTTCTTGGGCCGGATATGTTGATGCTTCCTTCGATGCAACCTCTATATTTTATTCCTGCCAGCACATCCATTAAGGTGGTTTTACCAACACCGTTGACGACAACTATAGCTGTGAGGATGCCAAGTCTAAAAGCACCACTGACATTCCTTAACAGTTGAAGGCTATCTTCCAGAATGCCTTGCCTTTGAATTTCCTATTACCAACTGACGTTTATTCAGCACCATTTTCCTATCAAAGACATTTAGAAACGTCGTTCTTTCTTTTGAAAAATATCGACTTACCACTGGCATGTCCACATAAGAATTTTTATGGTTGAATACAAGGGATAGAGCCTGGAATGGCAATACCATCCCTTGGGAGCCACATCACGATCAGAGTGTCCACTTGAGGAGATATTCGATTGCCTCACTACCTAGTTGACTCATGAAATGCGGTATGGTTAGTCAATCCTAGAAAACTCACTACTGAGGGCAGCCCAACGAGCATGTTTTGAGATACAAACCTTCAATTGAGGCCTCCATGGAATGAGATGATGAGAAGTCTGAAGTTTTGGTTTTCCTCGGATGACTCTTTTTTGTTTTATTAAATGGGGCCTGGGGCACTTCCCGCAGTCCTATAGCACTTGGATTTCCCAATAAGAATATAGACCTCGTTTATAGGAGTGAAGTAGAATATCTGTTAATAATAATATTTCGTGCTTTTATGCTTTACCGTGCTCTCGAAATTACGGGGTTGGAGCGATCGATGCCCATTTGAATCGACCTTTCCCTAATAGATCTACCATCCTGCCAAAATTACGGGGTTGGAGCGATCGAGACCTCATCGACCTTTCCTTAATAATGACCATGCTTCACTTTCTCGCTAATTGACCTGGTAAATTCGACGAGTTCAAAGGTGGCGTATGGGGATGGTAAATGAAAGAAGAAAAGATGGCCGGGGAAGCCAGACAAGCCCTCAAAAATTTCTAAGCAAGATAGGATCACGAATTCGATAAACATTATTCAACTGTGACACAACTAATTGTGAATCCAAGTTCACTACTAACCTTAGGATGCCCAGGGTACTAGCTGCACAGAGAATTTCAATGACTGCTGAGTACTAAGCAACATTGTTGGTTGCAAGACCAAGAAAAGTTCTACCTGAATCCAACAGTTGGTGACTGGGATTCAAGATTACCCAAGCAGCAGAAGCGATGTTTCGCGTGCTACGGCTGGCACCGTCCACAAAGCCTATAAGGAGGTTCTAAGGATGGCATCTACAAATAAAACACCAAGCATGATAAGCAACAGGCTGAGAGCATAAAGGTAAAAAAAGACATAATGTACAACAATACAACAACATTCGCAAGGCTGTGCAGCCTATGCATAGTCTTTTTTCAGATTAGAGCCCGTTGCAGGGCTCACTTAAGGGAGAACCTTCATAGTCCACTAACTCATAAGCCCCTTTGGTTAAGGCTCATTTCACAATGTATGGGCCATGCCACATGGGTTCAAACTTTCCTTCCCCTAATTTGTAATGGTCTTGGTCATAGACTCAAACTAGATCGCCTTCCGAGAAGACACGAGGACGAACAGTCTGATCATCTTGGGCTTTGGTACGCTTTTTATGGGCCTCATTCACCAAGGCCACAGCCCGGTTCTTTTCGTCTAAACGATGTAGATACGAAAGGTGTTCTTCCTCTGCATGCAGAGGTATCAGGAAGGAGTTCGACAGCTAGCTTTAACGAAAGTATTTCGCATTCGATCGGCAGAATTGCCTCCACTCCATGAACTAATTGGAAAGGAGTAAAACCTGTGACAGTCTTTACTGAGGTTCAGTATGCCCAAAGCGCGGGAAAGAGCATTAAGTGCCAGTTGGATTTGTTTTGGTTTTTTACTTTCCTCGTCTTAAAAACCTTTGTTATAGATTCTACTTGACCATTAGCTTGAGGATAATAAGTCGAATGTTCATGGCGAAAACCCAACTTAGTGGCTAGTTTCGTAATCATTTTGTTTTGAAAATGGGAACCATGATCCGTGACAAGCTCTCTAGGAACACCAAACCTACTGATGACATGATTGAATATGAAGAGCGCAGCAGTAGTACCATCGTTGGAGGAAGTTGGCATAGCCTCAACCCACTTAGTCAAGTTGTCGACCGCCACTAGAATAGAGTGATGACCATTTGCTGAAGGAGGCGTGCATGTCATAAAATAGATCCCCCACTTAGCGAAGGGGCCGATGGAAACTACAGGATGCAGAGGAGTAGGGGGAGCACACATATTTTTGGTGTCAAATTGACAAGGATTACACTTCTTGACAGCCAAGATGCCCTTTAAATGGATGGCCAGAAGTCTCCTGGGCGCAAGATTTTGTTAGCTATGCCAACCCAGAAAGATGACCGCCACATGCTCCAGCATGACAGTCATTTCAAACCCTCTCAGCTTCCTCATGAATGAAACAATGACGCAACAATAGGTCTACCCCTCGATGATACAAAGTGTCTCCGATAATGAGGTAATTAGTCACCTGATGGCGAATTCGCCGAACTATAATGTAGAAGGCATCACAAGATAAGTGAGAGTAGAACCGCTGGGTCTGAAGATATACAATGATGTCTCCATACTATGGATCAGTAGAGTCAATGAGGAATACTGTTTCGTATACTAAGGACTCATCTGCAGGATGGTCCTCACTATCTCTAGGGAGCTCAGACATGAATTTAGCGAAAGCTAAGGACTTATTCGATTTGGAGGTAGCAAACTCTAAGTAAAACTCTTGGAGGATAACTATCCATTTGGCATACTTTCCACCGACTACACACCGAGTCAAGATATGCTACATAGG
Source organism: Cryptomeria japonica (assembly GCF_030272615.1). Classification (NCBI taxonomy): domain Eukaryota; kingdom Viridiplantae; phylum Streptophyta; class Pinopsida; order Cupressales; family Cupressaceae; genus Cryptomeria; species Cryptomeria japonica. The sequence continues at coordinate 1,442,564 of NW_026728844.1, read as the reverse complement.
GTTAACATCTGCTAAGAAAATGGTATTATGAATAAGAATTGAATGTCTAAGTTTTTGGACAGCATGAACTTCTGCCAAGACCAACTTTTCTACATAGGAGTAGCGTAATTCAGGGCTGACCAGGCCTTTACTTAGATAATCAACCACTTTATCCTAGAGAGAATCATCCTCCTGAATCAACACCATACCAATGGTAGACTCAGATGCAGTTAGATACCAAAAAAGTATTTGCTATAGTTCGGAGGACTCAGCAATGGTGTAGACATCAAGGCAGTTTTAAGAGCGTCAAAAGACCGGCCTGGTCATCCGGGTGCATCTTTTTGAAGAAGGTGCATGAAACCTTTGGTGATCTCCGTCCGCATAATTTGTGATGAATCGTTACATAAAATTGGCGGCTTTCCCTTGCCAAGATTTAAGTTGCCTAATGGTACACGGGGGAGACAACTGAACTATTGCCTCAACCTTCACAGGATCAACGAAGATCCCTTTGTTGGAAACGATGAAACCAAGTAATCTCCCGGATTCTACACAAAAACTGCACTTGTGTGGAGTTAATCAAATGTTATACTGCCTACATCACAGAAAGACTGCTCAAAGATAAGCTGGGTGATCAGTTGTCCATTTATATTGGGCAGCTAAGTCATCAAGATAGGTTTCCACTATGTGCTTAATGTCGTGAAAAGCATAGGACATGGCCTGCTGGAATGTTGCTCCGACATTTTGAAGACCAAAAGGGATCTTGCGATAATAAAATGTGCACCAAGGACAGATAAAGGTTGTTTTGTGTTAGTCTTCCCACTTTATATGTCTTTTATTATAGCCAGAGAAGCCATCCATGAAGAAAAAAACTTCGTTGCCGGCACATTCATCAATTATCTGGTCAATGAATGGTGTTGGGTAGTTGTCCTTAGGACAAACTTTATTAAGGTGTCTAAAATCAGTACAGACATGAATGGTGCACTGCTTCTTATCAACGGGGACTGGGTTATAAACCCACTCGGTCAAGGAAATAAGTGAAATAAAACCAGCTCGCAGTAGCTTTTGAACTTCGGCCTTGATAGCAGCAGCTTTCCTAGGATTGACGGGAAGTTTTTGCTGAATAGGTTTGGCATTTTTCGTATGTCTTGATCTCATGTTCGACAATCCGGGGATCGATGACTGGCATATCTTCGTAAGTCTAGGCAAACACACCGCGAAACTCTTTGAAAACGGTGTAAGTGTCAATTTCTGGAGGTGAACAATTTGCTCCTATCAATATTTTTTTATTCTATAAGATTTCTAGAGATGTTAACGGCGACGGTTTCAGTAATGTTAGCCATATTCCCTTCGGAGAACACTTCAAGTGTCTGAGAGGGTAAGTGAGATCCATACCGACTGCTAATGGAATAAGTACTAGTGCTAGCCTCCATTTCATCAAAGTGTGGAAGAGACGATGATCTGTGATGCATGTCTTCCCATGGCCGATCAAATCCAACCATAGCTTCAAGGATAGCTTCATCAAAAGGCATAACAGTATCCAAGAAGTCCCCGGAGGGAGGAGGGCTGGCCGTCCAAGTAGGTGAGGTAAATGGATCATATTCCTCTCAAAAAATAAGATTTTGTTCCAGATCTGCAGAGGCCATTTGAATGGCTTGATAATAAAATTATACCATAAACAAGGGCATACTCTCGCCCAAATATTCTATCGAAGAAGGATCTGGTCAAATCCAAGGGTCATTCTCAACTAAGAGGATTTCAGAAGCCATCTCAACAACAGGTAGAACAGACATTGGGACGGAGTCGATGTAACAGATCGGTGGTGGAAGGGGAAAAGTGCCCATAAGGAATGCATATTTGAACATGCCAACACCGATACTATTGAAGGGCATCTTGGAATTATCTACGAATGGAATGTTCATTTCAGTCTTGGTCTGGGCGCAAGAAGTGCAGTAGTCCAACTGGTCGATGGTGATTATCCGCCCGAACCAAGAAACTCGAAAGACAGAATAGGTGACCGCTGTAATGGTGTATGACCAACTCTGGCCAAGCAAAAGGTTCTAGTCGAGAGGAGCGTCAACTACTTCTACTTCAACCGATAAAGGGTTTCCTCCAAATTCGACTGGGAAGGAAGGTACGAAGTCGCTTGTCCGCATCGGACAAGGAGGGCGAAACGGAAGGTGAGGAAGGTATGATTCCATGAGGCTTAAAGGAATGTCCATAAAATGCTTTAAGCATGGTGGTAGATGGAACGATCTCAAGAGAGCCTAGGGCTTTCCAACAAGCCAAGGACATTACACAGGTTAAGGCTCCCTCATCAATGACACAACGAAAAATGGCCCGGCCCTCTGGAAGATACTTTGATCTGGAAAGCAATCTGCGAAGGAAGTCGAGACTTAGCCTGGTCAACGTCAAAAGCAAGAAGTAAGCGAGCATCGGATGGGTCAATGTCACCTATTGCAGACAACAAGGCCTTTCGCTGTGATGGGAAGCTTTGAAGGACTTCCAATGTGGACATTGCACACGGAGCCTAAGCTAAATCTTCGACTATACTCTAGTTTTGGGCAGCTCTAGCCTACCTCCCAGCCCACGATTCGGCCTATGCGTAGTCAGGAACGTAGGTTCTAGAGCGAAGCGGAGGACCGTAGAGAGTGACGGAGCATAGGCCAAAGCGATCCATTAACGGGTAACCCCGGACAAACCGGAGCCGGAACCGGAACCACACTTTTACCATTATCTGGTAGGTCGGTGCCCGCCCGCCCTGGATTTATATTGTGCCTGCCGCTACTAACGCCGCCGCGTACTCCTCTGCTATCGCCGCCGCCACGGTCGATCGACAGGATATAACTTCGTTATTGGCCTCTCCATTAAGGTTCGCGATCGGTTTGGTCGCTCGATCACCGGTAAGTGGAAAGTTCACCGCTGGCCGGATAGGTGAAGGGACCCTATAATGGGGGGTTGACCGGACTCCTAACGGCGGACTGATGCGTGAAGATGAGGCCTTCAGCCCTTTATCGCCTTCGGATGGTTAACTCTCTCTCTTTATTGAAGGTGGGGCGATAAAGCCTGCCAACATAAACCGACCGGAGCAGATCGGCTCGGGTGAAATAATGACTACGCCGCGCCAGGTATAGTCCGGCCCTAAAGCCGGGAGGAGACTTCGGATGCATTCACCACACTCCGTTTCGGACGGCTCCCCCGGCCGCCCGCCTAATTGAGGCCTTCCCTGCCGGGATGCCCTATAGATAGTTCGTGATTAGGTTTCGATTACCGGGGATGTCGAACCCCGGCCCCTCCATAGAACGAGGGCAACCTGCTAATCTGTAACGGGCTTTGACCATGTCTCCCGCTTCCGCAGTACATATGGCGCAAGACGGTTTCACTGATGCATCGAGGTCGGAATGGGATCGGGTGTGTCACATCTTGCCGTAGTGCCCTAAGGGATGCCCTTCTATTCTCTAGTTGGAGTCGAACCTCACCCTCATTGCCGTGATGATGAGGTCTCCCCTCACCCCCACTCCGTTCAGATGAGGGTTGGCCTCATGGATGGATACGCGATCATCCACACCTATTCATCCGATGCCACCCCTTAACGATTATTGGGGTAGGGGCTTTCCCTCGCCTTAATTCAGAGAGGAGGGCAGGGGCCGAGTGCTCTCCAACTCATTAACTCGCCTACCCCGAAAGCTGCTTTGCAGCGGGGCTTGACGAGAGCAAATTAGACTCTCCCGCCCCTGCAGGGCCCCTACAGTTGTGGTGGGTGGGAGAACAATAATAGTTCCCCCCCCACAACTAACCCCCCCTTGAGAATAGTTCTAGTTCCGCACCCCTTACCCCCCGGCCCCTTAGAAATAGTAGGGAGGCCCCGTAGGAGGTTGGGGTGGGTGGGAGGAGACGGGGGTGGGCATAACTCCATCCATAACTTGCCGGCCCCGTAACTTTCTTTGCGGGGGCAGGATTCGAACCTGCAGTCTTCAGGTCATGAGCCTGACGAGTTGACCAATTACTCTACCCCGCTTCAAAGACCACCCTATAGTCGTGAGTTTCGGAGCTCGAGAGTCTATACGTCACATGCTATAATGTTTGCAATCTATCCCCCCCCACTGCCATTAATCAGCCTGCTGCTAGAATAAGGTGTTTCTTTGCCCTGGGCTAGATTGGTAGTGGTAGTCTCTCTGATATAGGGCAATCGATCAACTAACGTCGACTTGATAGTCCCATCTTCACCAGCCGAAGGCCCATCTATCCATATTCTATCAAAGCCGCCGGCACCTGCACCGTTTTTCGTATTATCTTTCTCGGGTAGCATTATCAGAAAAGAGAACAGGATGAGATGATGGGAGTGGGATTCGATCCAGCCACAGGTCATCACGGGAGCAATGCCGGTAATGGAATATAGAATGGCAGGTAGTCGCCCATAGAATTGTAGGCGGGGTGGGTGGGCGGCAATAGTTGGGGGGTCGAGAGCCTGAAGCTGACGGTCGAGAGCCGACTGGACTATAGATAGTCGCCCCATAACTGGTTCTGTCGATCGAGTGCCTAAAGTGGAAAGGTTCTCGTCCTATGGGACGAGTGCCTAGCTAAGCTATATATATATGGCCGATGGCCTATGTATCTAGGGGCCCTAACGTCCCTCTCCCGTTGCCATGTCTGTATATAGGGTGCCAAGTCTATATAGCCGCCCCTGCCCCTGCTTTCTAGAGGGTAGAGGGTAGAGGGAGTAGAGGCCCATCTATCTGCCCCCGGGGCACTCGACCGACGGCCTACTCTCCGGACGGTTGGGTTCTCTCTGCGGACCGAGGCGATCTCCCCCCCCCCTATATAGTAAGAGTGCATATCTCTCCCGAGGCTCGACCCCTATCTAATGGGGAGCCACCAACTATATAGGTACATCTATCTTGATTGATCCCACTCCATATTGATTGAGAGCACTCCGATTGATTGAGAGCGGGGCGGGTGGGTGGGATTGAATATACTCTAACTCTATACTCTATATATAGGCGGGGCGGGGCATCACTATCTATAATCGAGAATTCGCTCTCCTATCTATGGCATCGCAACACTCTTCATCCGGGGCATGCATCATCGGTATTCCCGGAGAGCCACTTAAGTACCCCATGTATATTTAGCCCTAGCCCCAGCGGATCAACCGGTCACACCAGATGCTGCACCCATCTCCACTACTATGATATAGAGAGGGAGAGGTGGGCCAAGAGGGAGAGGTTGGCCGAGAGGGAGAGGTTGGCCTTCTATATCTATATATGGCAGTCCCTTCCATCGCATACATGTTCGCTAGATTTCTGATTATTATCTGGATATGGGCATCTCAACCTGAGGCCCCTATGGGACTCCGAACCTGAGGCCCCTATGGGCGGAAGTAGGTTGGTTGGTTCCAGCCCTATCGGTTGGAGTTTGCTCTTCCCTCTCGGATCTTTGCCATCACCGCTTGATCGAAGCTTGATCGATCTCTTCTCCCCCATAGAATTGTAGGGCTCTCTGCGGATCTTATCTTTCTCACCACACCAGTCGAGTCGGACTACCATAGAATTGTAGGGGCCCTCCCCCCCTGCAGGGTGGGTTATCCTATCTCCTCCCACCCACCCCTGCACCACCATCCATTTTCTTTATTGACGGAAGGGCCGGCCCAACCGGAACAACCTATCCCTCCCTACCCGTGCTTATGCCCTTGCCACCTATGCTATCCCTGCTCCCGGGGCTCCCTTGGGTCAACCGATACCTCCGCCTTCACTTATGCTGCACCTGCCCTTGCTTATGGGTAACCGGATGGCCCCTCAAATTCTATGGGGTGCTGCGAGATATTCTGTATATGAGCAATCCGCGGACGGAATAGTAGGGGCCCCTCGATGAAGTTCGGAATCAACTAAGTCGCCCGAACCACCTGAATCAACGGCAACATCAACGGCTACTGTAGGCTGTGCTGCTTGGTACGCTCCTGGGAATGCTGCTAGTGAAACCGGCCTAAGGCTTATTAGAAAATGAGGTCCGTCCTCAAACCTCTGAACAATTCTATCCACCCCCCCACCCCGCCCTACTATTTCTATCTAATGGACGGGCTGTTCGGAATCGCCCCACCCCGGCACTATAGTTGATAGTAGGGTTCACCTGCAGGGGTTGAATCTATATACGTGATACAACTGATGACTGATAGTCGTATAACGTAGTATATAGCTGATGACTGATATGAGTCGTATAACGCATATGGATAGTGATGCCACCATCTAACCAACCACTGGCACATTCAATCTCTGCATTGGAAAGTTGCCGATAATACATAAATAAGATCTCCCTCCCCCCTTCAATTCAAAGAGAGGGCGGGTTAAAGAAGATAGGGCGTTTTAAAGAGGTAGGTCCCCCCACACACGTTCATTAATTTGCCGCAGCCTGCCTTGCCGCCCCCCTGGGAGGTAGATTATTGTAGGGGGGCATAAGTTCATTAATGACGCCTGCTAGAAGAAAAAGAAGCTGGCCTTAGAATAGTAGGGGGTTTCTGCCATTAATCAGTCCCATAGTGCCCTACTGTTCTCACACTAGGATTAACCTGCCAAAAGAAGAACCTCCAGAATAATATCAAAATAGGGGCCCACCCCAGTCAATTAATGAACCTGTGAATTAATCAGCTTGCTAGAATACGGGATTAATCAGCTTGGGTTAAGGAAGAATTCTGTAGCAGTTCGAGTTGAATCAGCTCGCTCAAATAAAATGAATCCCCATTAGAATAGTAGGGGCCCTACTGGCGACATTGGCTTGACTGCAGAAATAATAAATAGACCCCTGCTGCTAAAATAGTTGTTCTAAAAAACTCGAGCTAGCCTTAGAATAGTAGGGGCCACCCACCCCTGCATTGGGAGTTCTAGTTCCGGGCGAAACTATCCGAACAATAAAGGTAGGGGCGGTTGTCCTGGCTCTGGGGCCCCTCCTTGCTTTCCCCCCAGACCCGTAATGTAATATCCGCTGTTCGGTTGCAAGTGCAGTAACTGGTTCAGTAGCCCCTACCTTCTATCTGGCAGTTCGCCCCGTAGGGCAGTTCAGTAGCAGGTTCAGTTCCCCTTTAGAATAGTAGGGCAGTAACTGTTCCCCTGTAGGGCTATCGGAACCCCACCCACTTTATTAATGTACGCCTGCCCACCCCCTACCCCTACCCCGAGGAAGGTTTGGGGGGGGATATTCGCATTAAGGAAGGAAGGTTTGGAGGACAAGACGAAGGAAGGACGATGGGGGTTTGAGTGGGATGCTAGGTAAGGGGCACCTTCGGCCCATTATTCCCACAGAGGACAAGACGAAGGAAGGACAGTGGGGTATTACGTATTAAATTCGACATAGCTGGAACAAGCATAATGAGCACCGGCACCACAACCGAAATAAGTCATTATGTAAAGGCTAGAAGACCCAATAGAAAGCACGAGAGAGACCAGATACCTTAGATTCTTAAGGTCATTCATTTCCGGGCGGAACGTATGTATGGTCTATGTGTTTATTGGGACGGGCTCTTTACCAGTGCTTCATTTTGACATGGAGAAGGGTACGGATCCGTGCTACACTAGCAGACCAATGACTGGGACTCCTTCTACCGACGATCCTGTTGAGTACTATATTAGCTGGAAATATCCATAGTTCCATAAGCAGTAAATGTGCTAACCCTACCCCGCAGCGGCCCACCGCATCAGTGTAGATAAAATATCCACTTAGACCTTCGCTCGAGTCCATATCCAGTCCTGGATCCGGTAGACCGAGTGGCGCTAGTTAACGGATCCATATGCAAATCCAGTCGCAGATGCCACCAGTTATAGATTGGGATCGGGATCCGGAGCCAGCTGATTCACCAATTCCAGAGCTAGCAGCTGTTCGGTATAAATATCAAAAGCCCTTAAGTAGTACTGCCCGTAGCTAGGTCAGAATAAACTTGAGAAAAATAGATAGCAGAGAAAGAGGCAGTTGATCATCCAGCGAAGGCGGAGTGGGCAGCACCTATTGTAGTTGAACCAATTGATCCAGGTAACCACCCCATGGTACATATAGATCCCGTGCCAACTAACCGAGCTTACCCTACTGATTCAGCTGACCCATCGTAAAAGATCCTGCTCACTGCTCACAGCCACACTTTCTCGGGCCTTTCTTCGGTCATTTTCACGGTCATTGGCGTTGACAGCTCATCTCGAAGAGGGATTCATAACCCTTTATAGCGCCCTGGGCGTTTCTGTCTTCATTCGATGGCGCGTTATCTTAATAACCCAGAAGCCCGGAGGCACCAATAACGTAAGGTACATCATCATATGGTTGGTATAGCCGCAGTCGTCGAACGATTATTAATTCGGCGAAGGCCCTCGGCTTGCCCCGGGCACGGAGAGGAGGCCGAGAGGGGCGGTTATTCGTAGACATCAGTCAGCTCGAAATGCGGCGGGAGGAGTGGCTGGAGCCGCACCCTATATCTTTAGTAGGGGGTTTCTATCCTAGTAACTTAGTGCCATATGTGTTTCCTGTCCGGAAGGATGAGTATAACTCACTCACAGAATTGATCTGCCGGGGCGAGCTCACTCAAGCGGGTGTTGTTTCAGAGCCGTCAATTCAGATGCTGCCAGAGGAGGAAGGGCAGGTATAATGCTACTCATCTCATATTCTAGATGCTGCCAGATTCCATGTATTTAAGATTCCAGTTATTTCTTTTTGGATTTTGCGTACCATTCCTTTCTTTCTTTGGTCGAAGCAAACTCCTTCCGATCCAGCGGATTAACCCTCCACCTCCTGAATGGAGCTCGGGGAGAGGTGGATAAAACCAGAGGTTACCGAACAAGCTGGGTTAGGTGCTTTCCCTCGATTTGGCAAAATTGAACGAATGCTTCTGGGCTGGTAACATACCGATCTATCTCTCTATCCGGGCTGGGGTATTTCATTGTTCAGGTCCGTAGGGGGTTGGGCCATTAATATATCATTTCTAAGCTCCATAGGGGTTGGGCCATTCATTAAGGTCTGCATATCCCATTTCTAAGCCCCGTATGATTCGTTCGTTCAATGTCCCGCTAGCGTTCCTTCTATTGCTTGCGTCTCGACGGCTAGCTAGCGCCACTGGGCCGGAGGATAAACCATATCTCTTTCTCACTGGTGTTACTGGGCTTATTCCCCAGTTCGTTCTCCGTCCGGACCCGCAATACCCCAGATGGAAGGGGATAACATATAAGTAGTCCAATAGTGATCTATTTACCAAGGGTTCCTCGGATCTCACTCAATCCGCGCGGAATTCCTCCGATGCATGCTCACTCAGCAGCAGGCGGGGAATGAGTAAGGTAAAAGGCCCCTAGCAGGCTGGGCAAACAAATTCACTGATTGCCTTCAGCCGATCCCAATACTTGTTCTTCATTCGCTAGGGCTGGGCGGTTTCAATTTGATACAGCAGGCTGGGCCGTACTCAATGCGATTTAAGCCAGTCACTACCGATGCTTGACTGGGGCAGGGTTACTCACTCGACGCCTCGCCGGTTGGACATCCTTTCTTCTCTCCAATAGAAGGGGTGGGGTCTCAGACACGGTTCTCTATCTGAACGAATAAAGAAAATACTAACGGCCGGCGGTCCCTAAACGAGTCAAGCTGGGTTGGGGCAGCTACCTATATTATTCGTTTGGGCTTCATGGCTATCTCTTTCTTAAATAAAGCTAGGTAGGGTAATTGGTCGAGCTGGCGGCTGATCAGGCTGGCTGACCACTAGGGCTAAAACCCTGAATCACTCATTTTATCTAGCTTGTTTTCAATCCAAGCTCTGGTATCCCAGATCCAAGTTCTGGCCCGGCAAGCGTGCCTCAATCAATCGAACAAGCTCTGCTGTCCCTAAGTGACTAGGTTAATAAGTCAAAAAAGAGTTCGGATCGAACCCTGCTTGAGGCTAATCACACCTCGCTTCGGGAATCGGCCGGAGCGAGCAGTAATATGCTAAAACGGTCGTTTTTTTCAGCTTCCTCTTTTTCTTTTCTTTCATCCAAATATTCTTCATGAAACAATGCCTTCTTTTATTTACTTATTATTACCGACGAACGCGAAGATGGGAGGGTGAGGGAAAGAAACTTATTCCTTTCCCTCGAATTACTGGAATCATCCATCAAGAAACACCTCCCACTAGTCGACTTCTCACCCACCCTCCACTTCGTCCCATCTACGTTAATAAAGCACTGTACCACTTCAAACCAAAAGCAATGGCACTAATTCCATTCCTAACTTTAAAACGCTATCCCCCTCCATATGAGGATACAGATATATAAGTTCCCCAGGCTGCTACAGTAGATCCCAGGTACTCATCGCATATCTCATATCCATCCATCCCTAGTTTCAGAGAGAATCCGATTTATACACCGTTCAATCCCGGACTCCCCTCTTCCGATTCTAGCTCGCACCTTTAGACTCTTTCCATCTACTCGCCCCTTACCCCTTCATCTCAGCAGGCCCTTACCTCTCATTCTGCTACCAGATGACACCTATCCTTCCTTCTCTTCCTTCCCCTTTATCTCATCGCTCATTCGGCCGGCCTTCTTCTTGACGGCTACAACGAGAGATGATGATCTGGCATGCATCACTTGCTCGCTTGCTTGCTCCTTACTGACTCATATAGGGAAGAAAGCTTGGCAGACGAGATAGGAAAGTTCTCGCTCAGTGGGAAGGGTTAGATCGGATAGGAAGCCAGATAGATAGGCCAGGTTTCTTAGGGGACATTACCATCCCCATCCGGTGCGCAAGCAGGCTCGACTGATAAGGAGAGGACAGGTTTGAACTCTGTAATTTCCCACTTTTCTCACGTGGTGGTCAAATCCCCCACCCAATAGGTATAGGTAACTTCGGATGCGCAAGCAGGCTCGACCAACGCCCCGTGAAACCAAAGAGAATGAATAAAAAACTTGTTCTCGATATTGAATCAATCGACCTCGAAATGACGTAATTACGTCTATAATGAAAGCGTAATGAAGAATGACTAACGGATACTAGTCCCAGTCGAGGGGTTGAACGTAAAGTGCCTTAGCGACCATGGTTTTTCAGTCCCCAACTCAATATTCCACTCATTAGTGAAGCCACGAATAATAGAATAATAGGGGCCCGCCTTCCGTAGGGGTCTGGCTCAGATGACTGCCCGGTTTATATTATCGTGACCCAACTGCATAGAATAGTAGGGGCCCCTTCAATTTAATCTACCTCTTGATTAATCAGCTTGCTAGAATAGTGAGGGGGGCCGCCCCTAACTTTCTCAAAAGTCTTGCTCATATGACTTGCAAAGTGACCCGGGGCAGCAGGGTGGGTGCCTACGGGGCCAAAGTTTGCATGTTACGTATAGAATCGAGCCCTATTATTCTATTATGAAACTATAGTTAGTGGGGTAGGGGCCCTAACTAGCCATAATTGGTTTTGAGTCTATTTATTTGAGATCTCCCTTCCCCCTCAAGTCTATTATATAGACCCTTCTATTCTTTCTTCCGCCGCCCGGGTCGGCCGCGAAGCGCAAGGGCTCGCCGAAAGGGGCGGGTTAGGAAGAACTCTAATTTCCTCACGGGGGGGGCAAGCCCCCAGACATAGAAAAGAGTGGCGGGTGGGGAGGGAGGCCCCTAAAATAGATTATTGCGGTGGGCCTCCAGAAAAGCAATGATGGGCAGGTCTCAGTACCTCCGGCACCCCTTTTTCTAGTAGGGGCTATACACCCCTGCATGCAGGGCCGTCCCCATTGAAAAACAAATCTGAAAGAAGGGCGGGGCCCCTCCTCCTAACATGGCGAACCCCCGGGCCCCTACTATTCTATGGGAGTTCCCATTGTAGTCAGTCAGTTAGTTAGTTAGTTGGTTAGTTAGTTGGTTCTGGGGATGGCAATTCTAGACGTCACATGCCGGAAGAAACTGCTGCCCACCCACCCCAATCTGTTTTGCGGGTCACCGCGATGGGGGCTATCCTCCCACCCCCCCAGTCATATGACCCAGACTTTTGCCTATAGAATAGTAGGGGACCACTATTATTGATGGTCCCAAAGCTCAATATCGTTGGGTCACCGCGATGGGGGCTATCCTCCCACCCCCCCCAGTCATATGACCCAGCTCGCAATCCATCCACGACTTCTATTTCTCGCTCGCCAATCCTATTGCCCCCCTGCATCAGAAAGGGGGTGGGTGTTCATGTGGATGATAGTTGGGGGGTCCCGGCACGCAAATCCCCGGACTTAACCTCCCGGAGGGGGCCCCCCACCCGGCTATCTCCCTCCCACCCGGCCGTAGCCCCCCACCCAACCCCACACACAGGGCTCGGCTAATGACCAACAAGACTCGAGGGTATAACTCACTCAATCGAATCTCTTCTCTTTCGGAGAAGCCGTCGAGCGGTTGTACCCACGTATTCGGGATAGACAGGGACTCACTCTACTGTGCAAGGGCATATACTATGTAGGGTTAATTAGATACTGAGATACCGGGGACCTTTATATAGTAGTAGGGGCTTTTATTACCGGGATGGGGTTCTCCGATGCATGGGAGAGAGCGCTTATTATCAACTAATCTTTAGTATAGATCGCTATAGCAGGCATAGCTTTCAAAGCGTGGGTGGGAACGAATCTATCTCCATGCAGCCCTTTGAAGCGGGTGAGAATGGAATAGTACTCGGGATCAGCGCCAACGGCGGCAGCAAATCAATCCAATTTTGATGCCTATATCTCTAGTTCCGCCTCTATTTAAAGTGAACTATCTGGTCGAAATTGGAGGGCAAGGGATGGTCAAGAATATCTATATCTGGGGCGAGGGAAGGTCGAGGTCTAGAGAGAGGGTAGGTCGAGCAGGGATAGGGATGGTCGAGCTTGCCTACTCTGTCTAGAGAGAGGGAAGGTCACCTATAGATCTATCTGGGCATGCAGAGGGAAGGTCGAATATCTATATCTGGGGCAAGGGTAGGTCGAGCATGCCTCTGTCTAGGAGAGCTTGCTCTGTCTGCTTGCACTGTCTAGGAGAGCTTGCACTTATTTGAGGCTTGCACGGAATGCGAGCTCTGTAAGCTCACTCCGTCTGCTTGCTCTGAATGCTTGCTCCGTCTATAAAGATATACAGGGAGGCACTCACTGCCATCTAATCTATATAGGGGATACGTGATACGAAGGTTGGCACTCGATCTCAAGGCAAGAGTGCCACTCGATATATATATCTACGTAATAGGCACTCGACCTTCACTCCCTGCAGGGGGGTTGGCACTCGATAAATTCCCGGGTGGGCGTAGGGAATTCTAGTTGGGTGGGGGGTATAGTGCCCGGAGGTAGATTGTAGATTTATAAGCGGGAGGCCCCCTCTGATCTCCGGGTGGGAGGGAATCATAGTTCCCCGGGCGAATAAGGCGGTCCCGAAGCGGGTGGGAGGGAATCATAGTTCCGGGTGAACCCGAAGCAGGGCAGGCGGTGGGGTTGGTGGTGGGGTTGGTGGTGCCCGAAGGGCAAGTCGGCGGGTGGGTGGGAAACTAGCCGTTGCCCCACCGCCTTATTCGCCTTAGGTCCCGCAGCAGGGCTGGTCGGAGTGAGTCGCTTGCAAAGGGGATTCGGCCGGTGAGATGTCTTCAGATGGTTTCGGAAGCCCAGTTCGATGAGCCCCTCAACCCCCCCCCTTCTCGGGGAAGTTCAGGTAGTTGCAACGGTGGAGGTTTACTAAGTCAATGATGGCAGGGGGGGATTTGTTGTTGATGACAAATGGCGACTACTTGGAATAAAACTGCGTTTGGTTCGATCGAGCTAGTCATATTCTGCAGATGATGCTTGGCCGGACCGGAGCGAAATAAACGGGATTACGGAACGGGTATCCATCTAATTGGTCATCTAAATCGTGATCTCGCAACTAGTTAACAACTATTACAAGGAGGCCCCTACCTATATAGCTATAACTTGCCCCCGTTAGTTATAATAGGAGGGGGGGGCTACCCCCTACCTATATAGCTTAGCTGAGCTTAACTCGGGGGGGCCCCTTTCTCTATATAGTAGGGGCGGCTTATAATAGCTCATTTATTCTCTGGGTGGCTTATTAATAGCTCATTCATAGGGCGGCTCACTCATAGAAACTGGAATCTCGAGAACCATGCATCTATTATATAATACGTTATACGCGATACAGCTGATATGTGCCGAGTGATTGGTATAAGTCATATGGTGTTTCAGTCATATGCCGTATCCAATGGCTGATGGATGCCGCGATCTATACCAGCCGAACTCTCTACCGGAGATAGTGATGCCAGCATCTCTCATTACCGGAGATAGTGATGCCGCCATCCCATCTATTGATATACGTGATACGACCGATACGAACCAGTCGTGATAGATAGTGATGCGACCATCTCTTCTAGACTAGAGGCCGCCATCTCTGAAATAGATATTGATGCCGCCATCATCATCTATTACATAGTGATATGACCGATGACTACGTGATACGACTGATGACTGGTATCACGTCTATGGTAGAATAGATGGGTGAAGGTGAATAGAATAGTTTTGCTTCTGAACGACCCCTTTCTGTAGTTATAGTTACAACCAGCACTAGAAAGGTAGGGCGCCGGGTTGAACCCAAAGGAGGCTAACCGGGTTGTTTGGGGAGGCCAACCGGATCTGTTCTGCGACCGGTTTGAACCCAAGGGCCGGTTTGTTTCGACCTAAAGGAGTACAACCGGTTTGGGCCAACCGGATTGAACTATTTAATAGAGGGGGCGAGGGAAGGTAGTTACTTTTCGCCTCGATGGCTCGCTTGGTCATCTAATCCCGGCCTATAGACAGTAGGGCGTAGAATCGCCTGTCTAATTACAGAGTCTTTATCTCATTCCCCCGCCCCCCTCTCTATGGAAATGGAGTATTAGATCAGGGGCGTACCATGCCAAGATGAAATGGGTACCATGCCAAGATAACATGGATGCGAACCGGACCAGGCCGAGCGTTCCGCAAGAGTACCCGAGCATCACATGACTAAGGATTCTGGCCCAGTGACTTGACTCATGATTCCGTACGACTCCCTTTCCGGTTCGGCTTCCCTTCAGCAATCGACTCCTTTTCTCTAAAGCGAGACGGGGGCCCGTGGCGGCCGGCTGAGCAACTATATAGATAGGGCATCGGGGCGGTTATCTGCCAACGTTCTTTCTCCTCACGGAGCAAGGTTCCTCGGCCGAGCACAAGGAGCAAGTTTCCCAAGTCCTCTCTAGTTAGATTGATTGGCCCACCTCCCTATCTTCTATAGTGGGGGCCAGAAAAAGGCCATATTCCATTATGCAAGCAGAATTCGCAAATCCTCGGAATTAGACAAGGCCGACCCACTATAGCCCCTCCCACCCGGGCTTCACTCTTCTTATCACTCTAACCGACAAGGCCTATAGATAGTAGGGCTTCTTGGATGCGGGCTACCACCTGACCTATGTATGGATCGGTTCGCCCGAACCTATAGAGAGTAGGGGTTCTTACGTATAGGCTTACGAACAAATAGGTTCGCTGCGCTCACACCATCCACAATTGGTGGTTTCTCAGCAGCCCTTCGGTTTATCACCCCACCTAAGGCGAATAAGGCGGTGGGGTAACTATAGTTTCCCACCCACCCGCCGACGAAGCCTTAGGTCGGTACCGATGAAAGCAGGGCTGGGAACGTCAGGAGGATAGCCTTGCCTCAGGTCTCGGTTGGTTGGTTGGTTCACCTACTCTATCGGACGAGCGGTTCGCTACGCGATAGTCGACCCTCTCCCCTGCAGGGTGGGAGGGCCCCCCCTTCAGGGAGGTAGATTAGTTGCCGTGCGTCCTATCGCCCTATCTATAGCTATTCTAGTAGCGGGGTGGGGGGGGCAGAGCGCCTCAACCTATTTTCACTTCACTTCACGGTTGAGTGGTTCGCTGCGCTCACACCGGTTCACAACTCTATAAAGGAGGGGGGGCGGGCGCCCGGAGAGTTTGGGCGGTTCGGCTCATCGCCCCCATAGGCCCCCGGGGGGTGGGACGATTTCTAACTGGTCGGTCGGAGTTCTTTCTCATGAACTACTCGATTTTGGATTGGCATGCCTTACGGCCGACCATATTGGCCTTAGGTGGCTAAGGCGAATAGGTCGGCCCCGAAGGGCTGGGCGAGAACCGGATCTCACTTTTGACTGCGGGCCCAGAAGGTAGGGCCCCGGGTGGAGGGAAGTGGTTCGCCGCTCCCCCGCCCGGGGTTGGTTATTGGACTAGACCAAAGATGGAGTGGGTTCGCTGCGCTCCCCCAGCGGGGCGGGCACCGGCTCACCTCACTCATGTGACGTATAGAGTCTGGACTGCATCACTGCACCCCCCCACCCCCCCCCAATAAGAATTCCGGGCTATCTATCTATCTATTCTACTATATACGTCACATGAGTGATGAATGTTGGACCCCGCTTAAACATTACATTGTTAGGTCCGCCCTACTCTCCACTCTCTAGCCACTATAGAGGTAGGGGCGGGGGGGCCCGGGTGGGAGGGAATTCTAGTAGATAGTAGGGCTTAGATTTAGAATAAGAAGCGAGGTTATGGCCGGCAAAGAAGCGACTTCAACCAGCACCGGAGAATGATCCAATAGGCGTTCAGGGAACTTTCTCATCCCACCCAACCCGGGAGGCGGATAGATAGTAGACGGAGCGGGGAACACAATAATGCCAGGGGAGGGTTAGGGAGAAATTTCTTCATTGGCCGATCAACCCATAGAACGGATAGAGACACTTGAGTTTGGGAGTAACCGATGCACTTGGAAAGGGAGTAACCAACCTTGTTCACCCACTCCACCGGAGGGGGGCTGCGCCCTACTATCTAGCCGGGGGGGTCCATCGCACTTGACCTTGGACTTCGGCCCTACTCCCTATAGGGACCTTAGCACCCCGGAATTTGGTAGTAACCGGTCATTCAGTTAGTTCAAAATCCCAGTATATTTAGTTTGGCCCGGGCCGCCCGCCTCAACTTATAGTTTTGAAGGGGGCCTGGGCCGTCATAATCAGAAATTGCAGTGTATCGGTCAGTCCAGCTTGGGTCACCTCCATAATCCCACTAGGGTTTGGTGGGACCGGCGAAGGTGCCACCGCTCCCTCCCACCACTATTAGTAGCAGTAGCAGTACCGGAGGTGATCTATCCCAGTGACTCTCGTCTCAATGAGGCGGATCAGAACGGTCCTATCCATACTTAACCTTCGGGTGGGTTTCTATTCTGGGGGGTGTGGAATAAAAGATTGAAATGAGAACGGCGGAATCTCGTAAAAGCAATTCTAGTTTCGTTCACAGCGGGGAGCTTCAATCTCTGGCAAATGCCGTTCATGCCCTGTTCCACCTTCCAAATAGAAGACCCCGATGAACCGCTTCTCCTGCGGGATAGAAAGTAGGGGCCTCTTCCGTACCTCCGCCTCTTTCATTCAGTCATAATATGGTACAATGAGGTAGTCCACCTCGCGGAAAGATCTATCTTTGCTCACCCACATATTCTCAACCATCAGGTGATTTATTTGTCGCTCTCCAACGTCCATCGCGAACACCCAACATCCATCCTTAGATCACTATCTCTGGAGCGGCGGCCCGGGCCCTCTGCAACCTAGATCAATGTCGGAACCATATATAGGATAAGGAGGTGCTGCTTCTGGATTGTGATAAACTATTGAATTCTCGATTGATGAGCCACTCGCCTCCTCCATCACTTTGATACGGCCTATCTATAGTAGGGGCGTAAGCTCGCCCTATCCACCCTATCCAAACCGCCCTCCCGTAGGGCCCGCTAGAATTCCCGGCCCTTTAGAATAGTAGGGGCCCGGGAACTATAGGGGGGCAACTATAACTATAACGTAGGGGGGTGGGGGGGGCACCTCGACCCCCTCGACAACCAATGTTGGGTGGGGGGGAGAGGGGAGACGGAGAGGGACTGCCTTCCTTTATCCACAACACAAGGCCACAGAGCAGAACTCTGCCTCTCAGAAGCCCCTCCCGCCCTTTACTCTTACTAAGGAAAAGGACTAGTATTATATACGTTCTAAAGGACAGGGCCTGAACTCTTAAGAGAAGACCGTACTCGAACTACTATTGAAGGTTCTATTGGGGGCATCAACTATAGCTCGTGACGCTCACTACTGTTTATTCGAAGGAAGGTACTCGAACTAACCTTAACTCTTATCTTATATTTGGGGTGGAGGCCTTAACTCTTATCTCAGGTACTCGGCCCCTTAACTCTTAAGACGAACTAAAGGCCTTAAGACGCTCACTACTGCTTTCCTGGGGAAGGAAGGTACTCAGCTTAAGGAGAGAAGAAGGTTACTTCGATCGACCCAGCTCGCCCGTGGGGGCTCGACGTGGTATAATCCATATTGGGGGGGTGGGGCCTTAACTCTTCTCTCAGCATTTCATTTTAGGCATATCAGGGTTATGCGCTTATCTCTGAATATGATAATACGGAGGATTCTTTCTCACCCACGCCTTTAGTGTTTTATGCTCCGCTTCTATAGGCTCAGGTTCTCTAATGAGCTATCAGTTAGGTAGCCTCAAGGAATGTACTCCGATGCACGGGTTGTTTCCCGTTGTTGACTCTAGAAGATATGAAGGTGACGAAGGAAGATCCGGCGCTTTAAATGGACTCTTTTGGTTGGTTCCACCCATGCGTTGCTGTCAAAAAGAAGGAAGATGCGGCTCTCTCTATACGACTATCTCCCGACTATTCTAAAGGGGTGTCCCGCTGACTGACATGTTACCATTAGGGAGGTGATGCCCAATAGGGTTTAGGGAGGCACGTTGAAGCCCAACTCCGCCCAACATTCTATAATTGGCAAGTAAGGCTTGCGGGAAGTAGAGTAAGGGTGCTGCTCCTTACTAAAACTATCAATCATCGAATTGCTCTTTGGCACTGCCAAGGATCTCGGCAGCTCTTGGGTGGGCTTGCTTTCTTATATACTTAAGTCTCTACAGATGAAGTCGCTTTCCCACTCTCTCCTCCCACCCACCCCAGCCTGGGCCTGGTGAAAAGAAGGGTGGGATACATCTTTAGGCCCATTGTTCTCCATCTTTAAGATCCGCGTTCGGCTTACTACCCGGGGTGATGCTTGAGCTGCTTTAGTAGGTCTTCGTCTGTTCACGTACGTGTTTTCAAAATGCATCTGTCCGAATTGTGAATGCTCCAACCCAACACCATTAGTTAGGGGGTGATCCCGTCGCGGTAGATCCATGTAAGTAAGGCGCTCCAACCAACTGAAGCATACAGATAGTGTGTTACCGGGAAGTCGATTTATGGGCAGCTTCAGCTGTCGATGCCATTCATTTTTCGGACCAGTGTTTCGTGCCTTATGCAAATTATCGAGCCCCAACCCACCCCACGTATTCTCATTGTTCTCCATCTTGGCATATTCTAGTTACTCATGCGGAAAAAAGAAGCTACAGGGGCTTTCGTAGCTACTGGGGGTTGCTCCCTCATCTACTCATTTTGTTGGGCCATCGATCAACAACTAGTTTAAACGATATTTTCCTCTCTGGTTTAAACGAGGTTTTCCGTTTCTCCTCTAGTCGCCGCTAATCCGATTGCTAGTCAGAGTTATCAGAAGACAGACTCCGGCAGCACCAACTAGGTTTATGTCGCCAAGGCAGTCGCCAAGGCAAGAGTATTAGGACCGACCGGGCTATAAGCAACGAGATAGATTTTGGCACTAGAAAGAACTACTAGCTCTTGAAATGTTGTGTCGGCACTAGGCTCTGCTCCGAAAGGGATCTCTATCTGTCTCTCTCTCTGGTAGGTATTGTTCTTGCTTTTCGCCATAAGATCCAACCCCTCTGGCTCCGCTCTATGATGGATGTGGGAAAATCTATGATGTGGTAAAACCGGCTCTTTTTTGCCGGGATGCTCATTTTATGGTTCCCTGTAAGGTGATTTACTTGCGTAACTCGCTCGACAATCTCTAACTGAAATGCTCCGCTTTCACTCTAGGCTCGGTAGCCCCACCCCTTAGAATAGGAACAGAGGCCCCTACTATTATGGCTCCACTCCGTATAGAATCTGGCGATTGAAACTGATGACGAAATGCCCCTACTATTCTAAGGGGCCGAATTCTACCTCAAATTAGGCCCTCCCACCCATGTGACGTATAGACTCTGGCGTACCGGCTATAATTAGAATTCCTCCCCACCCCTTAGAATAGGAACAGAGGTTAATATAGTTAGTGCTTGGGGAGCCATCCCACTCTCTCTGGCATGGATCGGAGGAGAGAGAATACTCGGCTATCGGAGCTGTTGAAAAGTAGGTACAGTGCGCTGGCACTGGCTGTTAGCAAGTAGTATAGTGATCTCAACTAAGTAGGTAGTTTACCCAGTGATGATGATTGTGATAACCCCCACCCGGGCTCTACTTTTGAGAATGGGGTTGGAACGTCAGGAGGAGATATATGCGGGTCGGTTTGACAGTCATATGACCTCAACAACCAAGATCGGCCCTATTTTTGAATATATCCGAAATGAATTGATCCAGGACCGGCTCAACCTATCCTCCCACCCACCCCCAGTCATATGACCTAAACCCATATCTGAGATTTATGCCGAACTAGAGATAGAAGATGGTCAACTAGAGTTCGTTCTATAGTTGGGGGCCCCTATAGCCCCCCACCCAGCCAACTCTATTTCCCCTCCCAGTCCCAGGGCGGGGGCCCCCTTTAGCCCCCCACCCGGTCATTTTAGGCGTATAGAATCTGGCGATTTCAACTTCGACGAAATCAACAGAATCAACGGCTGCTGATACTGGCTTTGCTGCTGCTTATGGATCCACTGGATCATCTGAACCAACTGCTGTTGCTGGTGGTGCTGCTGAGTCAACTGGATCGAGAAGAACTGGGGCAGGATCTCTTTTTCCTGCTATCTTTGCAAGTGCTTATTAAACCGGGCGGGTGATGGGCCGCATGCGCGAAGGTCCTTCCAACTAGAATTGCGTTTACGAGGGGTTACAACTCATATCCGAGCGGTGGGTGCCCAAAGAAACTATAGGCCCCGATGAACCCCTTTTTTTCCAATTGACCGCCTAGCATCAGTGAATGACCGGACAGATCATCTAGTGGCATGGTTGAAGAACCGGGCTGACCTACCAGTTGACTCAGTTGCCCGAGCGGATGAACCACCAGGAGTTGACTCAGTTGCTTTAGTAGATTCAGCAGTCACCAGCATGCCTCTACCTATGACCTGCGAATAAACCATCCCCGCCTAGCCGGTTATATTGCTTCCCACCCACCCCGGGTGGGCAGCATACTCCCTGGTTTACCACTCGGGTTGATGAAAAGCAAGAGAGACAAAGGCGGGTGCAGTCGAAGATCCAAAGCCCGGTGTAGGGAACAGGTCCAAGGAATAACTAGGCTGGTCTACGCTACCCATCCGGCCGATTCTAGTCCCAATCTAATAGCCTCCGGGTGCATATCTACTAGTAGTCAATGTGCTAGTCTCAGCGTTGCCGGGTGAAAGCAACAGGGGCAGGGTTCATCGGGCTGGGGAAACAACAGAGCAATTGGGGCCAGTAGGGTTCATCGGGGAACAGCAGCAGAGATAGTGGCTAGTAGGACAGGCAGAGAACATACGGAGGCGGGGGCTAAGGCAAAGGGCTAGGGCGGGTCGGTAAACATCTGCAGGATCCTTATTCTAGCAGGTTTATTAATGAACTGCAGTCAAGCCCTCGACATTCTATGGGACTGATTAATCAAGAGGTAGCTCGACCATATAATTGAGAGGGGGGGGCTCAAATAAGCTAGCCCGGGCCATAGCCATAGCCATAGAAATTGTAGGGGGTAGGGGTAGGGGCTTGCAATCTAAAATAGTGAGAGAATCGAGCATTAATCTAGCAGGCAATAGAACCCCCCCACACACGCCCCCCACCCTGCTGCCCCACACACGCAAGATAGAAATTAGTGCCGCCGGGGTCCCTACCGGCGTTGGGGAGGGAGAATTCGTTCACCAATTCATTATCTACCATACCCAAAATTCTATGGAGTGACGGGGTCAACGAAGGGAAGGTAGAATTAGTGAACCTACCCCTCCCTTCGTTCACCTACGTTATACGCTCCTCCCACCCACCCTTAATTCGAGTAGCCTGCTAGAGTAAGGGGCAATCGACTTATGAATGTTTAATTGAGTGCGAAAAAAAAGGGGACGAAAAACACATGAACGGGAGAGACGATCCAATCCCCCAAGCCACACCGCAGTCGTATGTCATGCATCCAATTGCGCTCAGGCAATCCAAGCGGTAGGGGATCTCCGTACCAATCCCGAAGCAGGCCACATCTCAGGCATTACCACGACCGAAGCTCATGCAGCTATCTATAATAGTAAAGCAGAGAAACGGCGAGCGAGGACAGGAGCATAGGCAAGGGCATCACCATCATCATTAGCAGCATCCAAGCCGGTTTACTACCCAGTGGGCGGCAGCAGCTCGAGTTTAAGTTCTTTATCCACCAATAAATGATCCAGTCATAGCACTAGATGCAGGAGCAGGGGTAAGGGCACCTAGAGCAAAGGTAGGAGAGGCGGGCGCAGATACATATGGCCAGAAGCAGGGGTGGTTGTAGGTACTGGAACATAAGCTGGTGAATCTGCTGGTTCAAGTAGATCAACTGAAGCTGTTACTCAGCAAACCGCGCTTCTAGTGATGCTTCAACCAGGTAAACTGTAACTAGGCGCTCTACTCCTACCTTTCCTGCTCTCACCTTTGTCTCTGCTGCCTCCGCTCGAGAACTCTGCTACTTATGCAATCGCAACTCGCTCATTTTGAAACCCGCCCGGGCTTCGCCTTGAGAAAGCCGCTCCAGTTTTGGAAAAAGAGCTTATGCTGATAATATTGCTTCTAAGATCATCGAGGTCTGTCGGGCGGCTTTCTCCGCTAAAGGTTCTTTATTCACTTCTGCGCTCGCTTACTATGAAAGTCGACGAAGCGAGTATAGAGACGAACGAATTCCTAGCTATGGATATAGATGTATCCCGTCAACTATTACTCATGTAATAGGGAAGGAACTCGCCCATCAACCCCCAATCCCATGCTAGTCCACTTCTCTATCCGGATATTTATTCCTCGCGAAAACTCCCGAGCCTGGGAGGCTTCAGCGTCAGTAAGCTTTTTAATTGCAAGTGCAAGTCAGGGCAAGAGAAGGAAAGGCAAGAGAAGGAAGGGCCAGGGAAGGGCTAATTAAACAGATTAATACGTCTATAATCGACATCATTTACCTGCATATTCTATGATAAGGGCAGTAGCTAATGTGGCTCAGGTTGTTAATTCGGGGGGGGGAGGGAATTCTAGTTGGCCCACCCACCTCAACAACAATAGAATAGAGGGCCCCCCACAACTAAAAGAGTTCGGGAGGGCCGGGAATTGAAACCAAGGAAGGTAGTGCATATTCCAGTTGGTGATTCCTACAGGACCTTATAGTGCAGCCTTCAACCCTGAGGAAACTGGGGTCTTAAACCAGTGCCTTAACCTTTTTCCCCTTAGTGCCGGTAATCCATATTCCAGACTAGGGTAGTTAGTAAAGTTGGCACTCTTATTCTAGTTTCCTCCCATTCGTTGGAAGTAGGAAGATCGGAGCCATAAAGGACTGTCTTGATTCCTCTTCCATAAGGAGGACTTAGATTGAAGATTGAGAGGCTAGCAATCTCAAATTTTCGTTGAAGAAGCTATTTGTGATTGATGGTTCAACTCGATCGACACACAACAATGCATACATGTATTTATTTTAGAACAAAAAAAGCGTATAGTGATATATGACACCTTGATTCAGCAGTTTCAAAATGGGGAGGAAGTTGTTGCGACCGAAATGACATATATTAAGAATCGACTTCAAATAATGCCGGTCAAGGTTGGGGGAGCAGCCCGCCTAATATATATATAGTGGAATCCCCTACCATTGGACTTTCTTGGTGACCGTACGTACATAGTGCCCAACCATATGAGTGCTTAATATCGGATTTGTACTGAGCCCTGTCTCGGTACTTCGACTTTCTGCCCGCAACAGTAGCGAGCACAACAACTTGATACTTCCAATATCGAAGAATAGGTTATATGCCTCACCAAACTACTGGATTCATTTGATACTATTTCGTTGACTCGTTCAACAACGAGTTTTCATTACGTCGTTTCTCCGAAGGCACATACATATATGGGGTGGGTTTATGCTCCCTCCTCCCTTGTGGTTGGTTTTCCGTGCCAATTCGTCATACGGAATAAATCCCTTCGTACTAGACATTAGCACCTGTACACAGGTGCGCCAGTGACTAGGTGTTTAGACTAGGTTTTGTGGCTATTGGTCTTGACGGAAAAAGAGGTTTGTCAATTTGTCAACTATATATATATATAGTGGTCTTCAACATCCATCCATCGATGATCCCACCAGGCGTATCTACCTCCCAGATATCGCTAATGCTTTCCCATACCTTGGGACCCTATATATTTGGCTGAATATCCCGTTGATTCTGAACATTCGGGTTGATCTTTCTTTAATATCCCGATGATCCTAGATGTATAGCTGTTTGATAGCGTTCAGCCATTCCTAGGTATTTAGCCTTTTCCAGGTCTCCAGATGATCCCACTATTATCTGATCTGAAGTCCTTCCCAGATCCTCAGATGATCCGTTATCGCTCGCTCGCCTACCCTACCTATCTTGGTGTGGTTTTGTATAATGACTACTATATGCCCTTTCCAGATTCCCGGATGATCCGAGGTATTCAGCGAATCCAGCCGTCCCAAGTGGCCACTCAAAGTCCCCAGCCGATCTAGCATATCGGACCGATCTAGCATATCCAGCCGATCTAGCAGATCTCACCCCATTCTAGCGTATCCACGTCTCCAGCCATTCCAGTGTATCACACCATTCTAGCATATCCAGCGCATTCAGCATATTGAGCTGCTCCCACCCGGTTGGTTTCCAACCATTCCCGGATCGATAGCTATTCTCAGATCATCAACTGTTCCCAGGTAGGTATGAAGCTGATCCAATCAGAACAACGTCCCCAGACATTCCTGCGTATCCAGACATTTCTACGTGTATAGCATACCCGGATTCGCGTACCAAGACCAATTTGACTTTGGGGTACGGGTCGTGACTTACCTATCCTTGTCACGGAGCTATCCTGACTGCGCTCCCGAGTGACTACTGTAGTGGGGCCTAGATCTTCCACCCAGTGAGAGAGAGAAGGAGCCCACCTGAGGTGTGTTCCCGGCTGGAGAGGAAAGATGGGGAAGAGAAAGGTTCCTTATTCCAAGAAGTAGCGTGGCCCAAGCCCTGTTGTGGGTTAGGTCGCCACTTTCAATTAGGTGAATTCATACATCCCTTAGTTCCGGGCGTACCCTACCGACGGGTCGGGTGTGGCCTACTCTCCAGTCCCGCAGCACGCACTTTTATACGACCAAAAACAGGGAAGGGAGAATCAATCGGCTATAGATATTGCATTTGAAATGCAATCAATTTTATGACAGTGGAAAGATGCGCAAGCAGGCTCTCAATCAGCGGAGAGGAAATAGTGACCGAACCCCACCAACTTGTGAACTACCCGAGCTAGAATAGTCCAAGTGACCTAACCCATTAGGTGAAGCTTATCCTCAGTACCGCTTATATTATAGTAGTACGGGTTGAAGAAACAGTACGGCACATACTTCCTTTTACTTTGACCTATCTTCCAAGGGATAATATCTCTTTCCAAGGGCCTTCTACGAACGGAGGAGCTACCAGACACACAGAAACGCCTTACGGGGAAAAGTCTTTACCCAGTTACCCATCCTACTTTGATAAAATGAACTGGATATATGATACTACTTAATCTATTTAGAATCATTTTCGGAAGTCCTTCTTCCTTGGCCGACTTCCAACCCTTCTACTCTGGTTCTTGCTCGGACTAGGATTAGACGAGCTGCGTCGCCTCCTCAACCCTTCTTGTGCGAGAAAGGGGCCTAACTTGGTCCGGGAAGAAAGGGCTACTCCACTGGTTCCGGTAAGATCGATATAAGCGGGATCATAGATAAGATAATGTAAGTGCCCTAAAGAAGTAGTACACATCTGCCCAAGCAAGGAGTTCAGTTCAGTTTTGAGCTTGAAACGAACCTACAAGCAATAGTTCAGGCAGGTTAATGCTGTTACCCGGACCTCGTGATAGTTGTTGGGCCGGGCAGTCTTCCCCCGGCTAAGATAAGAAGAAGTGGTGAGCATCCCTACCCTACCTTCTGAACTAATTTGACTGACTCTGAGTAAGAGGTGGGCATCCTCCTAAAGGAAAGGTGAGCATCCTCCTTTCAGTTCGTGGGCTGATCACCTTTCACCCGTACCCCGTGCTAGTTGAGTTAGTGGGCTGGTGTCCCCCGCACCTCGTGCCAGTTGAGTTGGGCTGGTCTCATCCTGGCCTCGTGCTGGCTCATTGGGCTGATGATACTTCCTTGGAATGATACTGATTGAGACTGTCCTTGCTTGGAATGATACTTATTGAGACTGGGAATAAGAAAGCCTACCTACAAGCACTCTTACCGGAAAAGGAAAAGGAAGTGAGGAATAAGCCTACCTACAAGCACTCTTACCGGACAAGATAGACTGATTCTACTGCCTTAAGCAAGTGTGACCTCCTAATCCTATTTTGCCAGATCAATAGTGCCAGATGAAATGGGCCAGATGAAATGGTCCACGAATAACAGGTGCACGAATAAGAATAACAGGTCCAAGATCAATTGGTCCAAGATCAATAGTGCCAGATCAAATGGAAATGGTATAACCTGCCTACCTCTACTAACTGATTCAATGAACTGACCTACCCCCAAGCAATCTATCCTGCCAAGATCTCATTCGAAAGGAAAGATAGCTCACCAAGATAAGATTAGCCTGCCTATCAATATAGACTGATTCTACTTAACCTTTTCTCGCATACCCTTTATCGATATCATTCGCAAGCCCATACCCCCCATCAAGCAATGGAGAGATCCAACCTACAGTAGGGGCCCGGGGAAACTCCATTTCAAAACTATCTTTCTATCCGGAGATGGCGTTGGTAAAATGGGAAGGGGCCCTACTAGAACTACAAAGGGGTGGGGGGGCATGTTACGTATATAATCTGGGTGCCCTATTATTCTATTCTTCCCCTACAATTCTATGGTAGCTATAGTGCCGGGTAGATAGTCCCCCCCCCCGACTGACGTGGGGGTTGTGAAGAGTGGAAAACTGGTGCGGGGTCATCCGTGATGAATTAATAGACGGTAACATTACCGCCGGAGATTCGGCATCATAGCTGATGGATCCCATTACGTGCGGGTGGGCCCCCTCTATTCCGCACGGGCAGATCTGCTAGATCCTGGGGAGATACGGCAAGCACGTAAGGTTCCTTGGGGGAATGCAACCTACAGGACCTTACGGTCTGGTCTCATTGGTCCTCAGCCATTCATCAATGCAGTCGCTCTCAGCCATAGTGCCCGAACACATAGCTCTCCCTAGAGGTACTTTCGTCCTTTACGCGTGATCGGCATTGGGCCGAAACTAGTGAGTTGAGGTAGAGTAGAGACGGTTCGCATTAGTCTGTCTCGGTTCCCCAGCAGGAGAGTGAGACCAGCAACAGGCCGCTAGTGATCGTAGAGACCAACAGCATGCCTATAGAAACAATAGGCGCTGGTGGGGTGAATCGAGCCTTAGAATAGTAGGGGGCTGGCCCGTCTCCTCCCACCCACCCACCCCAACCTTCGTAGGGGAATAAGGAAGCAATAGTGTAGGGAAGCAATAGTGTAGGGCCCCCCTATAGAATGGTAGGGGCCCCTACCATGGCAATAGGCTTATTATTGGGGGGGGTGGGGGGGGGCTGGGCCCTACTATTCGCGATGGGCGCACTGAAGCACTTGGTGGACGAGCTCCTGTTGTAACATTCATTCCCGGATTGACGAGCACCCAACCCATCTCTCATTCACTCATGTTTCCGATTGATGCCCTGCCCCCGGTTCATTCTCAGGTCGTCAAAGTGTATTGTATCTACTCGCCCTCCCTTTCCCATGATCATTCTGCACGGGATCTCGGTTCGCGAACAACTACTCTAGAAATAACTATAGTTTCCCACCCACCCGCACAATCACCGGTGAGATTGTGCGGGCTGGTGAACGAATATGTCTTCGATTCCTGGCGTCCAACGCGCGCGAAATACTCCATGTCTAGAGCTGTTGGGTAGAGCAGCTGTTAGGTTATGCTCTGGATCACCGGGGAACAACTTCTTTCACAACGGAGAACTCAACTACGATGTCTATGATCCGGACCGCCCGGTTCGGTTAATGCATCAAGGACGACAAGAACCAATAGGTGGCCGAGCCCCTCTCATTTATACCAATCGCCAGAACAAAAGGGCCTCCCACCCACCAACATTAGCCTCCCACCCACCCTGCATTGGGGCGAGCGAACTATAGTTGGGGCCCCACCCCCCCTTTCCATAGAGTAGGGCTCGCTCCTGGGAAGAATTGGCTTCTGGTCTGGGAATAATTGGTATGGGCGACTATTGACACTACACAGTAGTATGCCGTCGTATGGCGACTAGAGTAACTTGGCTTGGTTTTGATCGATGAGTGCCGAACTAGAATTCCCCACTATAGTTCCCTCCCTGAATTGGCTTATTAATGAACGGCTCGCATGAACTGATTAATTAACTATAGATTGCCCCGCGGCAGTAATATGAGCCAGACTTTGAAAAGAGGGGTGTTCCATCCTCCCACCCAAAACATTTTCTATAGGGGGGCTTCGGCTATTTTGAAGGCTTATCCGCCCTATAGTTCGATGATTGCTGGATAGAACTCAGGGTGCCAAGAGCCAGATACAATTGGTGGATGCACGGAGAAAGATAGATGCCAGCATCCAGGGATTATGGAGAGGGGCCAGGGTGCGTGCGCGGGGGCCAGAACCAACACTAATACTACCCTATAGATACAGCCATCCCCCAACCGCATATACGCCAGGGGGATGCTGGATATAGGCCAGGGGAATGTTTCCTATATTGCTATCCGGTTGGTGCCCATTCGGGAACGATAGATACCTTCTATTGGATGGATCCAGATAGAGGAAAAGCTGTAACCTATAGAAGGCAGCCTGCCAACCGCAGAAAGATGCTCCTTTCAAGTATTTCTATTCCCGATGAACCGGCTATTTTTGAAAGGGCTATAGTTAGGGGCCAGGGGGATCTTACCTATATATATATATATATATATCTCCTTGGTCCCCATTCGACACAGATAGATAGCTGATTGGTGCCCATTTGACAAAGATAGGATATAGAGGTTATCGTTGGTGCCCATTTGATAAAGAAATATCAGATCTATATCTATATACAGGCAGGTGGATAGAAGCCTAGTGGATCATGATGGCTAGACGCCGGGGTCGGCATGGCCAGCCTATAATTGGGATGCACGGATGATTGCTAGAGGCCGGGGTCGGCACGGAACCCACGAGGCATGGATGGGGGGATGGATGATACCTAGAGGCAAGGGGGCGCTATTACAGAGATTCGGCAGGGAAGGGGGCACTATCACATTCGCGGTTCCCCAACCGACCCGCAACCTCTAGAAGATCCAACATGCTCAATAAAGCCGAGAAGAGACACATTTCCCTATCCACACCAATGCCGCTACCGGGATGGAGGGGCTTCGCCAACATATATAGTAGGGGCCCGGTCGGCCAACGCACCAACACCAACACTACCACCGGGCATGGATAGTATAGAATCAACGCCGGGTCGGACCCATTACGCACAGGCTACTCAGGGATTGGACCCAGCCCAAGCAACCTGAAAACCATCGAGAGCAGCCAGGGGACCCAACGGACAAACATTCTCGGATACATTGCCCGAACCGACAACCACCAGGAGAGCATGCTTCGGGCCCCAAGCCACACTCCCAAGGAGATAGATTTCCAGCCCCCCCTGCCCCCTACAATTCTATGGGCCCTGCTAGATTAATCCGGAGGTAGATTAGTTGTTGGGGCGAGGGCTAGACACTAGTCCTGGATAGAACTCAGGGTGCCAAGATCCAGATACCATTGGTGGATACAGAGAGAGATACTTAGATGCCAGCATGGAGGGATCATGGATATAGGCCAGGAAGGGGGATGTTGACAACTATATGGGGGGGGCGGGGGGTGCCCGGTGCCGCGAGAT
The DNA here is from genome assembly GCF_030272615.1 of Cryptomeria japonica. Classification (NCBI taxonomy): domain Eukaryota; kingdom Viridiplantae; phylum Streptophyta; class Pinopsida; order Cupressales; family Cupressaceae; genus Cryptomeria; species Cryptomeria japonica. The sequence continues at coordinate 1,412,478 of NW_026728844.1, read as the reverse complement.
AGATACCTTCTAGCGGATGGATGGATGGAGATACAAGGAAGCCCATTGCACAGATCCACACCAAACACCACAACAGAGATTGGAAGGGCCAAGAGATAGAGATATAGGGCGGGTTGTTCCCAAGATAGAGCCCCTTCTCCCCAACCCCCGGGCACACTATGGGGAGTTCAAGTTACACTAACCAGATAGAGAACTATATAGAGAGGGGGGGCCCTCCTAGAATCTACAACTTCTACTATCTCCGGCCCCTTCTATCTCCCCCCACCCACCCCTGTGGGGGTTCTGTCCACCGGGCCCCCTGTCCTCTAGCGCTCAGCCCTCCATGCTGGCAGCCATTAATATCCATCCGGGCGGCCCTCCCCTATATATCTATCTGCCGGCCGGGCCGGGGCGCTGGGGACCGCCCCAATCTCATTAGCTGGGCTTAGCTATATATCTCCAGATAGAGCCCATTAGCTAGATCGAATAGAGGAAAAGGACTATATACTCATGGCCAGCCTATAATTGGGATGGATTGATTATACCGGAAGGGAGGGGGCGGCATCGATGCCAGCTGCCAGGGATGGATGATAGCAGAAGGGAAGGGGGTGCTATTACAGAGATGGACGGATGGCTAGTGCAGGGATGACAGCTACAGACAGAGAGGCCAGGGTTCATCGGTTTCTCGCAGGCATGGATGGATGGACGGATGGAAGGATAGATGAAAGCTAGATAGAGAGACGCCAGGGTGGGCTTTCTCGCTCCCAGGGATCGAGGGATAGATGAGACCTAGAGAACAGGTTCGGCATTTCTCGCTGGGAAGGATTATTGCGGAAGGCAAGGCCAAACCCAGCCATAGCAGAGGATAGCTTCCTACCTACAGTCTATACTCGCCTAACCCCATCTACCAGAGGAAAGCATACCCAACTAACTACTATTCGCCAGGGCCGCCATAGAATAGTAGGGGAATTCCCTAAGTTAATCTACCTCTGCCATTAATCAGTTCATTAATCCGCCCCGCCCGGGGGCCTCAGTTCATAACTATACCCCGGCCCCCATAGAATTGTAGGGCCTCAGTAAATAACTATATCCGTTCATTAATAAACCTGCCCTCACCGATAGTAGAGAGGTGGGGAGGTTCCCTCGTGCCGTTGCTAAAATCGAGCTAGAATAAGCTAGAATAAGCTAGAATAAGCAAATATAGTAACCGGTTCATTAATGGCATTAGCCTGCTAGCCCTTTAGATAGTAGGGGGGAGGGATCTATCTATCTATTGCTTATTCCCTGCTAGATTAATAAAGAGGGTTTCTATCTTGCTTATTCTAGCCCCCGATGCAGCCCCCCCTCAGATTCAATTGTGGGGCCCGGGTGGGAGGAGACGGGCGATTCTAGAACAACTATTTTAGCAGGCGAATCCTTAGAACAGTAGGGCACTGATAAATGCTTATTGAAGAGGTTGATAAATCCTTATTCTAGCTCATTCTAGCTTATTCTAGCGTATTCTAGCGTATTCTAGAATTGCAAGCTGAGCCCCTACAATTCTATGGGGCCGGCTCGCCCAACTATAGCTAGAATTGGGTTGCTAGTATAGTTTTCTATGGGACCGCATTAATGTGCCGCATCCATAGCCTCCGCCTCCCACCCACCCCTAGGGCACGTCATTAATGAACGGCTCGCCCCCCCTACCATTCTAGCCGGCGGGGTGGGCCCCTATTTTCTATTATGGCAGGAGGAGGCGGCTGGGACTGATGCCATTAGGAGGAAGAAGCGCCAGTTCTTTTCTATTGCCAACGCAGCAGATGTTGATTGAGTAGGGGTTACGCTCTGAATCAGTAGGTGTTGGATGTATTGGTTTTTCGCAACTCCCCCCACCCCTTAATAGTTAGCTAGTTAGTAGTTCTAGTAGGGCAGCTGAGTACGATCGCATGCCGCACTATCTCTAGTTGTTCCTGGCACGTTCTCGATAACATGAAAATGATGGCTTGGCTCTAGGCCCCCCGGGGCGATGGCCGATACTGATACTTCTTTATTTGGCCTCTGGCGGTATTCCCGAAAAGGAGTGGCGGAGTACACATGCAGGAACGAATGGACACTGAGGGTATTATCTATCACGAGCCTACCGACTCAGAACGAAACTTACTAAGCTTCGGCCCCTACTCTAGATAGGCCTGCTGAGATCCCGAGTCTCCAAGTGGGCCCTCTTGGCCACCCGCGACCCTTGCTTCTTGGGGAATCCTGCTCCTGTGCATGCGTGTCGACTTGCAGCTCGGCGGTCCACCGGGTTTTTGTCTCCTTCCAGTTCCGAGTGTCTTCTTGGATAGTTATAGCGGCCCATAGGCGCGGGATGTACCTTGTGGGGGCGGAACGACCTGGACATAGTCCTTTCAGACAGTGGCCGTTTAGTCCATGGTCCATTGGATGTTCGGTGCAAGGCCAAAAATTGGAACGCACTGCCACCCACGTTCCCGTCCTTCGCTTTAGGGCCTGTCCCTCAGTGTGGTCAGTACTGAATACTGTCGGGCAAGCGGCAAAGCTTACACCTGTTAACTGATTGCGTTCACCAGGGCCTCTTTCCCCTTCCCTTTTCTGCTCACTCGTGCGTGAATCGCCAAAGGTTTCGAGAGTCGACTGAGCATCTCAGCCATTGGCGGGAATTTCGCCCGCATCCAATCCCCAATTCTTGTTCACCCCGGCCCTTCTTTTTTCTTGTGGGTGCCTCGTACGATCGTGTTGGGTGAGCAACAGCCGCTTTGTCACAGTACTTATGGGCTAACGGGTCACACTTTGGCCAAGTATCCTACAGAAAGACTCCCGAAAGCCAGAGCGATTAAAGGAATGGCCATAGGAATGGGCGCATCATGACATCGTAAGATGTCTCGCCCGAATGGATTAGTTGGTGCTAGAAATGTCAGAAAAAGCGAACGGAAAGAGTAGTGAGAAGTGGAAAAGACAGGGACACTTCCCAACCAGAAAGCGAAGTTCCCACTGATGGTATATTTGGTGTAAGCGAGCTCCGAGATCACATCTTTGGAATAAAATCCAGTTAGAAAAGGAAATCCAATTGGGGATGGGCTGCCTATGAGCATCATGGCGTAGGTCAAGGGTAACGAGGAAGCAAGCCCCCCCATCTTGCGCATATCTTGCTCATCCGACATGGCATGAATCACCGAACCTGCACTCGAGGATGGTAATGCCTTGGAAAACGCGTGATTCATTAAGTGAAAGACGCTAACCGAATAGTTGGGAATGCCGCAAGCAAAGATCATATACCCTAATTGACTGCGGGTTGAATAAGCTATGACCCTCTTCAGATCGTTCTGTAATATTCCAGTGGTTGCCGCGGAGGATGACGTCATAGCCCCTGCAAAAGCAATCGTAGATAACGCCGTGGGTGGGTATTCAAATGGAGGGGAGCACCTCGCTATCATGGAAACGCCTGCTGTTGCCGTAGTAGCTGCATGAATCAAAGCGGATACTGGAGTGGGACCCTCCATCGCATCGGGTAACCGAGTATGCAATCCTATCTGTGCGGATTTTCCAACAGCACCAATAGAGAGTGAGATACAAATCACAGTTATGGCATGAAATCTCACATTGCAGAAGATGAAAGAATTGTGGGGTTCGGAAAAGGCACTAGCACGAGCAAAAATGGTCGAGGAGTCTACTGTTTGAAAGAGAGTGAAACGACCCAAAATCCCGAGAGCTAATCCGAAATCACCTACTCGATTGACAAGCATAGCTTTGATAGCTGCTTTATCCGCCTGAAGTCGTGTGAACCGAAAATTGATTAGCAAATAGGAAGCGAGACCTACTCCCTCCCATCCCGGGAATAATTGAATCGAGTTATCCCCGGTAACCGACATGAGCATGAAGAAAGTGGAAATGGATGAATAACACATAAATCGAGGGCTATGTGGATCCTCGGACATATAGGAAATGGAATAGAGATGGACCGAGCTACTTACGAATGTAACCGCGATTAACATAACTACGGTCGGGCTATCAAACACAGGGTCGAAAGTGAATTCCGGGTCGAACCGAATCGAGCGAGCTCTGTTACCCATGGTCGATGCGGTGGTGCACCCCACTCGAATTGAAGTAAGTGCTCTCCGAACCGTGCGGGGAGGTCTCCCATCACACGGCTCACCAACTTGATTGATATTATGGCTGGCGGCGCCCTACTCTCCCCCCCCCACCCCCCTACTATAGTTGGCGTTTAGTTCTAGTTTAGCCCTATTGAACCCCCACTATTCCTCCCCCCACCCTTATGGCATTAGCCTGCTAGAATAACCGAGGAGAGGGCCTTTACCCTTTCTAATAGTAGGGGTAGGGGCCCCAGGGCCCTATTGAACGAGGATAGGGGCCTGAAAACAGGATAGAGGTAGGGCGGGGCCCTACTATAACTCAACTCTTATAGGGGGGTGGGGGGGGGCTATAGTGGGGTGGGTGGGGGCCGGGCCAATCAAGTGTACGGCATCTGCCGACTCGGGCCCCTTCTCCCCCTACGCCGCTGATCTTCGCTACGGTCGAGGGTGGAACCGGCCAACTATATATAGAGATAGCCGCCCTCGACCAACGGCCTGCATTGGGAGAGCGATAGGCCCCTCTCCCAATCAATAGAGCGCTAAGGGACTAGATCGTAGATCGATCAATAGTTGGGGTACTACGAGCCCTCTGCCCCACGCAACCAGCGACTCATGCGTGGTTCACCGGTTCCACCGACTCTTCCAGCCCCCTGGGCGCCGATACAGAGGTGCGAAGTGGTGTGCTACTCTTGGCCTCATCTTTCTCGGCCCGGCATAAGAGCCCCCTTGCTACCCATATGCGAGGCGCCTTAGCCCTGGCCTTTAGGCGCTCGGCCGACCCCCCCCGCTTCTATAGTAGGGGCCCCCTACTATAGAAGCGGGCAGTTTGGATAGGGCCCTATCCTTCCTATCGGCTGGGGCCCCTATCCACCCCGCCCCTACCTCTGCCTATCTATAGTGGGGGCCCTCCGGTCTACCTCCTCAATTCTGCCATTATTGCTGCAGGGTGATACTTGAGCCCCCCACCCTGCTGCTTTCCCACACACGGAATTCTAGCTATAGTTTAGCTATAATGGGGTGGGGGGTAGGGCTACCCGGCACTCTAGTGGGGGGGCTATAGTGCCGGGGGGGGTGGGGGGGGGCATCCATAAATGACCTCGCATTTTTGCAAGCCCCATCCAAACTATCCAGTGAGTGCCCCCATCCTTCCTATCCAAACCATCTAAACTATCCACCTATCCCACGAGGTGGAGGGGGGGGGCACTCTAAGATAGGACGAGGGAGAGGGCACGTGTCAATTGTCAATCAGTAGAGCGCATAAATGACCTTCGGACCGATGGGCTCCCACACCTGTAGCGTTCGTGATCCCCTCAACTGTGTATCGGAAGGGGCAAGAAACAGAGGGGTTGTCCCGTATGTCCCCCCCTTCTTCCCGACATGCTATGGTGCCCCAGTTCCATAGAGCGAGTCGGGCTTACGTATAGATATCGTTGCGGAGCAACTGCGAATGAAGAGCGGTGCACATCCATCTACTATCTACTCGTTCCGGTGACTTCACGGTCGCCAAAGGAGCCCCAAGAAGCATCAAACATTTCGGATGAGATCCATGGAGCAATTTTCGGATAGCGAGCACTAGCTCCCGGTGCGACCTCATGAGAAGCAGTCAAGGATGAGATAGGAGATGATGAAACGCACGTGGTGGTTACTATGGCGGTTCCTTCTGAACCTGGAAAACGTCCGAAAGCACCCGCTACGGGACTACCGAGCAAGGGCGACGATACTATGAGTAAATACATGGAATCGAATATGGGGACGACCAGGAATCAGGGGGGAGGGCGGCTACGGGAGAGCGGCCTGTGATTGGGTTGAGCAGAAAACGAGTTTCTTTCATTCAAGTGATCCGCCTATAGCAACTATGCCCCCCAATGCAGGGTGGGTGAGAGGCTAGCAACGGCTATCTTCCCGGGTGTTCATAGGGAACTCTAGGGAGGGCCCCGGCACAATAATCTACTATGGCAGGTGGATATAGCCGTTGCCCCCCCCCACGTCAATTCATTAGCCTGCGGAGCCCTATAGTTGGGGGTTACGCATAGGCCCTACTATCTAGCCGGGGGGAACTATGGAATAGGGGGGGGCATCATTGGAACACACACACATCTATGGGTATGGGAGAGGCGGGATTCGGACCTACGTAGAAAACCTCCAACAGATTTACAGTCTGTCGCTTTAAACCACTCGGCCACTCTCCCCCAGCGCCGTAGGGACGGCAGAAGGCCCCCCCGTAGGGGAAGCCGGCAGCAGTCGGGTGGCTAGTGAGTTCGCTGTCGCTCACTGGTTATGCATAAATGCCGTTCGTGCCCGCTGTTCATTCGAACCGGGGCCCATTAGAATAGTAGGGGTTCCGGAAAGTTTGCATCTCATGTTACCGAGATCAGGTAGTTCACCTTTTCATACTGGTGGCATTGGCACCTTTCACCCTTTATCGTTCATGAAGGGGACAAGAGGCGGCGCCCACTTATTCCACATCCATGCCATATCTATAAGTAATAAGACCGACTCACATGAGGATCCTCGACAGCTTTACCCAACTCTATTCACCCGGAGCTATTCCCCACTCCTTTCAGGGCTAGTACTCACTCTAAAGAGATCAATTGACTTCCTGACCGGCCGTACACTCCTAACGGGGCTAGTAGGCACTCCTACCCGCATCTATACACTCAGAACAGAGCTATTCCAGGGCTTGGTACCGCGATAGATTCCTTTTTGTTTGCTTAACCCAGGGACACTTACCACCATGGCTAGTAAGCGCTCTTTCCCACCTCTATGAGCTCTCTAGTAAGCTAGTACTGAGCTTGACCTGCACTGAAACAAATCTAGCACCTCTTAACACTACTATAGAGGGAGAGGGAGGAAGGTAGTTGACGAAATGGTTAGGCCCTACTTCATGAAGCTGGAAGTTCTCTATTTTAGAACTATCGGAGATAGATTAAGCAGCAGTTGTTTAAGTTCCATCCCTACTAGCTCTTCGCCCAGTTCCAGGCCCAGGTTCAGTAGTGGCATGAATGCCCTAACTAGATGCTCGTGATTCTGATCAAATCTGATGTTCGAGATAGAGATCCAGGACGAGATCGAGATCCTGACCTTCGTTATATAAATTAAGATTTTCTAGATGCCCTATCCCTTATCTATCAATTTGAAACAACACGATGCCGGAAGATTGGAAGGATCTTAATGAAACAAGCTCCGATAGATAATGGTTCTATTTAAATGGAACTTCCCGGCATAAGGCGGCTTCTAACTAAATGGAGTTTCCCCAACAATCAATAGGGCGAGAACCCTTACCCCCCGGCAAATTATGCCCTACTATTCGCCAGTTTCTTTTTTGAATTCGAGATTCCAGCTCGATTCAATTGAGTCGAACGTCGAGTTCTTTCGTTTGACCCGTTTCTCGATTCTATACGTAACATGCCAACTATCATTCACCTTTTCACCCTACTATTCGACCACCCATCCTCCCCGATCTGTACTCAGAACAATGGGAAGAGAGATTGATAAGAGATCGATAAGAGATCGATGAGAGATCAATATCAACTATTCAAAAGTTTGGCGAATATGACTGCCCCCCCTATTCTAGCAAGCTGATGCCATCAAGAGGTTTCTATTATCGTGACCCCCCGGCGAATAGTAGGGGCATAGAATAGGGCGGGGCCCTTCCGCCACCCTACCTTGAGTCGATCATTAGAGTCGCTCATATGACTGGTGAACTGACCCCCCAGCCGAATAGTAGGGGCATAGAATAGGGCGGGGTGGGGGGGGGATTCTAGTTGCTAATCAAAATTGCCAGATTATATACGTAACATGCCAACTATCAACTATCGGGGCATGTTACGTATAGAATCTGGGGGGAGTTGGGTCACTTTGCCAGTCATATGACCCAGACGAATGATCGACGTTAGGGGCGGGGGCCCAGAAAGATAGTAGGCGTATTACGTATAGAATCGGTTAACCGCTATCGCAGCACCGATACAAATTCTATCGATTCATGAATGAATGAATAATTATTCAACCGAAAGGCCCATAGAATTGTAGGGGCCCTTCCCGGCCCTATACCTTCTCTCCGAGCTCTACTCTATTGCCACCCACCCCTACTATCCATAATTCCCCCCCACCCACCCAATCGCCATCAAAATTGTAGGGGCTGCCGGGGCAAGGCAGGTTTAGTCAGTCCAGGCAATCTATTGATTCCATATAACCGTTCATCCTCCAGCTCCAACCCAGTCTTCAGGGGTATTGATACAATTCATTCCTCGTCCCTACTATCTAGAGGGCCCAACCCATGTTATGATCACCGGCCATCCAACTATTGAATCGAGTAAGGTGGAGTCGAATCGTTAACAAGTCAGGTGGAATCGATCTGATCCCCGCTAGAATCCTCCCACCAATTAATCTACCCTCCTTATTCTAGCAACGGCCCCTACGGGCCGGGAGGTCTATTATTGTAGGGGCCCCATGAATGCACACTGCCATTATTCTGGGTGGCCCCTACTATTCTAAGGGTTGCCCCTACTATTCTAAGGGAAGCAGGGTAATAATTGTTGATTATTCTGATGAAGCAAAGGGTGATAATTGTTGAGGCCCTTTACTCTATTTATTGGGGCGCCGGGGGCGATTGGATTTATTCTCGACGGATGGCGCCGGGGGTAACACGAAGGAGTTGGAACTCTAGGAAGGAAGCTAAGTTAGGGAGCAAGCCCCCGGGTATATGAGAATAACACCTTAACTCAAGGGCGGGGGGTATATTACGTATTCAAATTGAAGGTTGGGATGAAAGATTCTATCTATAGTTGTTTCAGGTTGGGATGAAAGAATAGTTGGGTTTGTCTTATTGCCTGCGCCCCCCCTTCCCTCGTAGTCCCTCGAGGGAGGGGGCGGAGGAGGATAGTTAGATTTCCCATTTAGGTAGATGAGAAAGCCCCCCCTTCCTATAATAGTGGGGTTGGGGTTCGATTTCCCTGTAGTCTTTAGCCATAGATAGGGCTACTTTTTTTATATAGTCGACTCCCGAGCTAGAATTACAATGGGGGCTCTTTTGCCCATAGAATAGTAGGGGCTCTTTTCCCTGTTGGATATAGCTGGAAAAGTGACTAATCGGCCCACTCACCCCTTAACCCATTTAGAGAGCCTAGCCCTCATGCGCCAGAAGTTCAATCAAAATATTATTCATCGGGTTCGGTTGAGTCTCCCAACTAGAGTGCCGGAGGGGGCCCCATCCCGCCTTCGCCCTACCATTCCCCCCCACCCCGTCTATGGTGGAGTCATTCGCATCAAAGCTCTCTCCGGCTGCTGAGGCTTAAGAGCTTGCCCGTCGGTCGAGCGTCGCTCTCAAAAGTTTCTAGTTTCTCGAGTCAACTTGGATAGATAGGAGAGGGGCCCACCCAACCCGGAACTACCATAAAATTGTAGGGGCGAATTAGAAGCTACCTATCTGTTTCTTGACAGCATTTCATCGTGTGGAGGCTATCTCTCCTATCCGGGCAACCTTTCCGGATGGGCATAAGGCTTGTACCGCCGTCCGAATCGATCATCCCAATCTATAGGCATGGGGCCGATGGAACAAGCTCCTGCTAAATAAATTATCACCCTGCTGCCACCCATAGAATAGTAGGGCCACCCACCAACAACTATTCCCTCCCGCCCCCTACTATTCTAAGGCTAGCAGGCTGATGCCATTAACCCCCCCGACTATGCCCCCCACCCCCCGACTATGCGGGTTGGGTGGGCCCTACTCTTCTAAGGGCCTTTCTCTAGAATAGTAGGGGGCCGTAACCCACCCGGGAGGAGAGCGAGGGGCGAATAGTTATCTACCGGAAGACTACCATAGAATTTGAGGGGTCCGATGAACCATCCCAACTTTACTCCTCCCGGGTTGGGAGGGACTATAGTTGGGCGGGCCCCCCCTTTCTATAGTTTCCTAGGGGCCCTACGAAGGTTGGGGTGGGTGGGTGGGAGGAGTTCATCGGGGCGTTCATTAATAAACCCCCAGTAAACATTAACCTGCTAGAGTAAGGGCCCTCTTCCTGCTAAAATAGTTCTAGAATCGAGCCCTCCCGTAGGGGCCTCCCACCCACCCCTAAACCGATTGACAGATTTGAAAGCAAGCCATCGAGAAGCCTTTAGAATAGTAGGGCCAGTTAATTAATCAGCTCGCTAGCCCGTAGGGGCCCCTCAAATTATATGGTAGGGGTCCGTCCTTACCCGGCTACGACTCCCCTCCCCCGCCTCATAAATAAGAGTTGGTTGTCCGTCCCCACCAGCCTATAAAGCTTTAATATCCTATCCGCTGTCCATCGAATCCGTGGATTTTCGTTCATATCCCACTGCTGCTTCTCCCTCTCGCCCATTCGAACGGACATGAATGCCTGAATTCCTCCCCCAACTACGATCCACAACCCAGGAAATCAATCTATTCCTTTCGGAACTCTCCTTCTATCCTTCCTTCTATCCAGCCATCCATCCAATACTGATCTTCCTCCTTTTTGTGCCATCCATCCAATAATGAGATACTGAACCCGGAAGCCGAGGGCCCCTACTATTCTAAGGCAACAACCGGAACAATAGACGACCCCGTTGATGAGGGATGTGACGGATATTAATTTGGGTTGCCGGGGTGGTGCATGGGGAGGATAAATTTCACGAAGTGATACCGGCTTATCTGCCCATAATCGAATCGATAGGAGAAGGAGGGGTGGGCGGGATCCAAACGAACTATTTATTTCTACTACTGGGTTGGGGGGGATCTATAGTTGCTGCTTATTGTTGCGCTCTTTATCACTATTTGTTTATTCGGGTCCTTGGTTGTTCCCATTCTACCCCCCGGGAGGGGGAAAGGTTCAACTGAGAAGCATGCCGATTGCACCCACATACCGTTGGGCTGGGGCCCACTACCTCGCAACAATAAGCCAGTAGGAAATTCTATATTCTCGCCAAAAAACGGTGTAGCCGCATCTTCTGAATAGTGGGTGTAGGGCTCGCAACAAGCCATAATAGCCGCCGAGTTGGGTAACGTGAACATCGTGTTTGGTGGATCGGTCCGGAAGAGAAGACGTTCTTTCAAAAACTGGATTGCCCATTTAGCTTATTATGACGGGTGGTTCGGGGTCACCAAATTCGGGCTAACACCAGCTTTCCTCAGATACTATGGACGCCCAATAGCTCTTATTGAAACTGTTAGAGTTGGAAACTAAACTATAGTTGTCCAATACTACTGATGTTCGAATGCTCCACCTCATTTTCCTTTTTCTATAAAACGAATGCTTGCTTGTTGGGAGACGCTCATGCCATTCTTTCTATACTGAATGACAATGGTCGGACCCCTTATAAGAGTAGGGCAATTCCCACCCTGGGGACCTCCAACTATATACCTCCCGCCCCGTCTCCTCCCACCCACCCCAACGGGCAATCCCTCTTAATTAATTCGCCTGCTAGAATAAGCCCCCCCGGCTATTATAGTTGCTGATTCGCCCGTAGGGGGAGGGTTATATATCTTGATTTCATTAGCAGGTTATTCTAGCGGGCTGATTCCCTCAAATTCTCTGGAGTGTGGGCCCCTCCTATTCTAGCTTATTCTAGCTTCGAGATAGCAGGCGTCTCGCCCCGCAATTAATCTAACCCCCCTTTCTATAGTTGCTAGCAGGTTAATGCCATTTAGGCGGATTCCCTAGGGGAACTATGATTCCAAAGCAACCACCCGGAGGCTATGGGGGCCGCATCCATAGAATAGTAGGGCACTGATTAATTAAGGGTTGGCCCCTACAATAATCTACCTCCCAGGGGGGGCCAGGTGGAGGATAGATAGTGGGGGGGGGGGCCCTATTATTCTATTATTCATGTTACGTATAGAATCGAGCCCTACTATTCTATTGTTGGGGTGAAGCCGGGGCTGTTACCATCGACTAGCCATTATGGAGCATGCCTTGTTCAACCCCTTAGAATAGTAGGGTCCTAACGCCTACTATTCTAAGGGGCTTCCGGTAAGGTCACTATAGCTCAGCAACGACTAGATCGACGAGCTTCCATCCGTTCACTTTCTTAACTAATGCCTTCAAATTCTATAGGGCTTCATTCTCTGTAGAGCGCGTGCCTTCCTTCCGGTTAGGAGGTGGTGCGTGCTGTCCATCGGTTAGGGTCCATCGGCCCCCCCTTCAGGGAGGTAGATTAGTTGGCGGGCCCCAGTAAACCTGATCGATGGATGCCGACGGGACCTACTATTCTAAGGGAGTTCGGAAGGAAGTAACAACTATAGGTGGGAGATGGGGAGGGCCATAGAATTGATAGGGCAGATCGGTGGATCGGGGGTGAGGACAGGTCACTATAGTTGATTGTAAAGATGAAGATGCTCAACTGGTTCAATCGAGGCTTCACCCCAGGCCTTCACGTTGAGTAGTTAAGGTACCCACCCTCGTTGATATTGCATACGTTATATCGGGCCATAGCTTCCAACGGCCCCATAGAATAGTAGGGGGCTCGCAACCTCTGACTAGCTCTCCATCCTTCACCCCCGGGGAAGGGAACTACTATATCCGGTCCATCCTTCACTTCACCCTGTGGGAGGAGCAGAATAGGAGCCGCTAAAGTATGGGCGGTAGATTAGTTCTGTCAAACCGACAACTCCAGCCTGGGGACTCCTTGCCCTCACCGTCCTTTCTTTCTTGTTTCTATTGTCCGTCCACTCTTTGTTCTCTGGTCCGTCCTGCCTTCCTTCCGACAATAACCTGGGTTCCCTCCCTCCTGCAGGGGGTGCTTTCCTTCCCTCACCCTCGGTGGCACATCCTTCTGGCCGAGTATACTAGTTTGAAAGAGCCTGTGGAGGTGGAGCACCCCCTGGATGGATTGACTTGACGAGATGGGCGAGAAGAGATTGTTTAGGATACTTGACCTTCATTCCTATCTCACACCCTTCCTTCATTGAATTCTCCGATAGCTCTATCTTGACTCCGATACTGAGGTTAGCAGTTGGTTGAGGCCCCTATTATTATATTATTGTTGGTTGAGGCTCTATTCCTACTTACTGAGGTGAGCTCTCCGATACTGAGGTTAGCAGTTGGTTGAGGAAGTTACTGAGGTCCAAACATCCAGATAAACTAATATCGACTGGTTGAACGAACAATCCAACCGGGGACCTGCTCTCCATCCTTCACTGCTCGGGGCCTGATGAGTGAACAGTTATAGCAGGGGGTGGCCTTGCCTCTCACATTTGTTATTCTCCTTGCCTGGATGGAGAAACTCCTACTATTCTAAGGTCCTAATCCCATAGAATAGTAGGGGCCTTACGGATGGGCAAAAACAAGTCCAGCCCCCGTAGGCACCCACTCTCGGATGGCCCTTCAAATAGTAGGGCATTGATTTCTCCACCCTCGGATGGAACAAAAATGGATGAGGGCAATGCATCAATAGCACCAGTTGGAGCCCAAGCCTCTTCCGGTTGAGTTAACACCTTCCGGCATCTTTCTCTGCTCCCCTTAGAATAGTAGGGCCCTTAGAATAGTAGGGGCCCTCATGCACACCCGGTTCTCCCACCCACAACTATTCCCGGAACTATAGATTCCCTATGAAAACCCCTACCATTCTAAAGGGCTAGCAAGCTTATTAATTAAGCCCCGGCTGGGTAGGTTCAGTCGGAAAAATGCCTACTTCGGAAAAGGGGGTGGGAGGGAATCATAGTTCCCAGTTTGGATGATATTTTCAATTGGGAAGGGTGGGGGGCTTAGAATTTGAGGCGAGCAGCTGATGGTTGACTTGCTTGGGGCGGAGCCAACCTTTCTAAGCATTCGAGAAGGGAAGGCCCTACTATCTATAGTTGGGCATGTTACGTATAGAATCGGGGTAGGGCCTTGTTGAGTGTTTAATTCCCTTCCCTACTATCCCCACTATCTCTCATCCTCAAAATGCTACTGCCGCCTCACTCAGAAATCAAAGTATTTCTTTATGGCCATTAATTCACCCAACAACGGGGTGGGATAATTCATTTGGTAGTCCCACCCAGAGTTCTAAATAGGGCTCTGCTGCGATAGTTGTTAGTTTTGGCCCTCTCCCCTACCCCGATTCTATACGTAACATGCCCACCCCCCCCCCTACTATTCGCCCTACCTTAGAATAGTAGGGGCCCAGCAAGCTGATTCCCAACCAAAGGGGTGGGAGGAGGAGGCTGGGGGGTTATGCTAGCAAGCTGATTAATTAACTCGCATGAACTGCTCGAATGGCTAACTATAGTGGCAGGCTACCGGGTTACGGGAATTCTAGTTAGAATCCCTCCCACCCCCTTAGAATAGTAGGGCCATAGAATAGTAGGGGCCCGTTCCCCTACAGATAAAGCGGAATTTTCTCAAAGACTGCAAATAGCGGCTTTAACGATGTTATCGTTCCGATCGATTCCGACTATTCTAGTATCCGGTTGTGGTGCAAAGGCATGGAAATCACCAACTCCAGATCTTCCATGCTCCATAACAAGCTCAACTGCTAAACCAAGGGTTTGGGGAGCGCGTCTATAATTGTTTAGAAATTGGAAAGAATAGAATAGTCATTATAGTGGGATAATTCGTCACCCTTTCTAGAATTGTTTAGAAATTGGCCCGGATGAAGTTTGGTGTCAAAATGGCGCCCTTATTGTGCCGGCCCCTAGTCATTCTATTATTCCCCGGCCTTCAGGGGGGTCGCTTCACCAGTCATATGAACCAGACGAATGCCCTTTATAATAGTAGGGCGTGCCGGTAGGGTTAGTTTGGACCCCTACTATTCTATGCAGTTGGGTCGCTTCACCAGTCATATGAACCAGACGAATGCCTTAAAATAGTAGGGCGTGCCGGTAAACAATAATAGTTTGGAAAAGAGGGGATCAATAATGTAGGTGCTGCTCGAACGCGTTATTTATCTTCGATGGGTATGATCTCGGCACTGGAATGTGCCAACCCTATAGAATAGTAGGGGCCCACCTTTCAATAGCTTAAGCTACCTCCCTCCCATTCACACTTGAATCAGGCTTCTGGTATTTTTGTCCAGTGCTGTCATCTTCCGAAACACGGGAAGTGCAGTGAACTTGTCTGCAAGGACGGCAAAGGATTCGTGGTTATAGGGAGCTGTGTAAGTCGATACTTATTGGATGTGATCAAACAATGAGTTTCCATCTCGCTATAGCCTAAAGGTGGTTGGTCACGTGCAGACATATTACACCCTGCTCGGCCTCGTCTATCGAGGAACCGCCCTATATCTATAGTCGTCAGGGGCAGTCGTATCACGTATATAATGGATGGCGAGAGGATGCCCTATCTCGAGCCCAACTATAGATATAGGCCAATGCCCTTTCTCGTCATCTATCTATCTATTCGCATCAGTCGTCTATTCTAGACGTAACATGAGTGACCGGCTCCAGTTTCTGAGTAGTTGATTGGTGCATTTGGGTGGGCCCCTACTATTCTGACGTTGGGCCGTTGAATTGCCCTACTATTCTGACGGGCCAACAACAACTATGCCCCCCATGAACACCCAGGAGGGAAACTAGCCGTTCCGGGAGGGAAACTAGCCGTTCCTTATTAATCAGTCAATTAATTAGCCCGCTTCCCTTAGGATTAATTAACTTGCTAGAGTAAGGAAGGCAAGTTAATTAATCCTAAGCTATAATAAGGAATTCTAGTTGCCCGGAACTATTGCTTCCCACCTACCCCAATTAATGTACGCCTGCTAGAGTAAGGAACTATCCAGAATTCCCCACGTCAATTAATAAGCCTGCTAGAGTAAGAGACACTTCCCTCCCTACCGAATAATCTGTCAAGGGGCAGTTGACTTTACTTACCAGCTACCTTAGAATAGTAGGGGCCCACCCACCCGCTACCATAGAATTGTAGGGGCCCCCCCCACCCAGCTCGGCATTTGCAGTGGCAATCATTAACATTCCCGTCAGAATTGGATTGGAGAAACGGCATTAGAATGGGATGGAGCACCGGCTACAGAGATAGACGCTGGTCCCAGAAATGGCAACCATCACCCTCCCACCCGGTTTATAGCCCCCTACCTATATCCCTGGGCAATTGGCACTCGGTCGACCCCGGTGATGCTGGTGGGAGTGCGATGGAGACATCGGGGAATCGGATCCTTCTCATGCTCATGGAATAGAGCGGGGGGACACAGTGAAACTCACCCGTCTAGTCCCCCGGAATTCTATTCTAATCTAACTTAGCCGTGAAGACTGGGGGAGCAACCATAACCTCGGGGGGGAGGGAATCAACATAACCCCCCACAATAACTATTCCCTGGGGTTCTAGCCATAACTCTGGTTGGGGTCGGCTATAACCCCAGCGCTTAATAGTTGTTGTTGGGTGGGGCCCTACTATTCTAATGGGCGCGGTTACTGTTACTCTTTAGTCAGTCGAGCAGGGGTGGGAGGTAGAAGCCGCACCGCATTGGTTAGTCCGGGTTGGGTCACCATGATTAGATATGGGGTTTAGAACTGTCGGTCGAGAGCCTTACTATATAACTCTAGAAATTCCCTAATTCCAGTTATAGTTATAGTTATAGTTATAGTTATAGTTATAGTTATAGTTATAGTTATAGTTATAGGGCCCTCGACTATATGTAGTCGAGAAACGGCTATGACCGAACATATGTCCAAACGACATCTAATACCGAACGAACATATATCCATATCAGTTGTTTGCTAGATGGAGATAGAGGGGCCTGAAGACAGAGGGGCCTAACCGGGCATCCATCCGATGCATTCCGCAGTAGGCAACGTTAGATTGGACCGTATCCGTGATGAATCCCTTTCCCCATTCGAGCCCTGCTATAGCAAGCAACAAGATCATCCATCTATTATAGTGGGGCATGTTACGTATAGAATTGGGCCCCCTACTATTCTCTGGGACGTATAGAATCTCGAGCTCTTCTGGAACGGTTATAAAGAATAGTTCCGAAAAAACCCTCCCCGCATATTCTTGGAAGATTCTATACGTAACATTCATGCCCAGGGGAACTCAACGTTATCTACCTCCCGGGGGGGCCCCCCCACCCTATAATCCCCTCCCACCCGGGCCCCCGGGGTGGGTGGGAGGAGGAGACGCCAGGGCACGTTCGCTCAAATTCCCTCCCACTTCATAACTATGCCCCCCCCTACTATGTCGAAGGGGTAGCAAGCTCCCTACTATGGCAATAGGCCATCAAAATTGGGCGGGGCCCCACACACGTTGATTACGGGTGGGTGGGATCTATCTATAGTGGTGCTCCAATTTAAGGAGATTCGCCGTCGGCCGTATTACGTCTATAAGAAATCCGACATCGATCGATCCCCGGCCGCGATAGTAGGGCCATCCATCATCATTATGCCGCCGATCTAGTCTGCTGGGTGAGTTCGATGATTCTAGTTGTTGGCGGCCCTTCTATCTCGATTGGCAGGTTGCCCTTTTTAGCCATAGCATATAGGGTGGAGGATCGATTCCTCGCCAGATATAACCCGGGTTGGGGGTTCGAATCCCCTATGATCCTATAATCCAACATCGATCGATCGCCTATAGATAGTAGGGCCATCCATCATCATTATTAGAGATCGGAAAAAAAACTCTGGGTGCGTTCGATGGCGATTTGGCGGGCCCCACCAAACCTAAACCTCACTCCACACCAACAGCGACTTCTACCCCCACTGTATCACGTATTTATCTCCCCCCCCCCCCTCAAATATATTATTGTGTTACGTATTAGATATAAAAAACTCCCCCCCTCCCACAACTACATCTACTAGCTAGTTCCACAGGAACTAGTTACAGCCAACCACTCCTTGTTTTCGAGCAACTAGATAGAGCAGGGGGAGCGCAGAGAGAGCAGGGGGAGGGGGGATTCATCTACTTACCCTACTCAGCCAGTCCTTTCACAAGACTGGCAAGACGATTATACGCTCAATCCACGCAAGACGATTCCGTGCACATTGAGAAGACGATCTGCCAAAATACCACCCTCCAGCGATAGATAGAAAGGCCAGGAAAAAGCACAAGTCGATCCGGTGCACAATTTGAATACCATCCTGGCCACGATGACGGAGACATCTTCGCACAAACGATCCCAAGCTACCGACAAGACATCCTCCATTCCACTCCCACGTCCTTTCTCTACCCACATCCTTCATCTCCATTTAAATGATGTGGTCGAGAAAAGAGAAATAAGCGGCGCATGTGGAGGAATCAGCGCCCGCCCCCCATCAAACATACCCAGTGGGGGGGATTATTGCTTCGCCGCGCTTACCCTGTTAAACTATTCAACTATAGTTGGCACGAGGAACTCCCTCCCACAATCCTCTACTACGGGAATCCAATCCAGGGAGCCCTGCAGACGCAATCCATTCCCACGCTTCCCACCCAACCCCTCGCGAATAGTAGGGCCCCAGCTTCAATAGGGGTGGGGGGCCTAACATCATTGGGCAGTAGTCGGAGTGACGCGCAGAAAACACACCCCGCCAGAACCATATATAGAGAGGGGCTTGGGGGGTGCATCGATATTCAGATTGGGCAAAGGAGGGACAAGGGATGGAAATAAGGCACACTGAGGTCCACACTTTAGTCTAGTGAGTCCCAGCTCCACCTCCACTCAATCCAGTGACTAATCTTCGGTTCAGACTACTTCATAATTAGAGTCGGCAACCATATTGCACGGCTATCAAATGATCGATTCTTCTTCCTTCAAAACTCCATTTCTTCATTCATGATTCTAGCCGGGCCTCGTCACATGCTCCAACACATGCTTGTATCAAGCACGCACTCTCTCGGCCAGCTCGACCTTGCTTTATCTCCATTATGCGCCGTCTCCGGCATTGCGCTACACAGGCCCCCGACACGCCTACCGATTCCGTGAGAGGGGAGCGACAGCATCACAACAGCTTGGAGGCCTCGCAGCCTACAAATGGAAACCAGGCAGTTGGTGAAACCAATTCGTACAATTACGCGATTTATGATGATGCCATAGAAGCAACGGGTGATACGATGGCAGCAACGGCGAGAGCAACCGAGGCAACGGGAACAACAGGAAAAGGAAAAAGACCTTCCCATCTAAGGCCATACATTCTCGTCACACTCGTATCTCATGCCGAGGCACCTGGGAGGGACTTTCGCTAATAAGCACATTATTTTGGAACGCTTACGCCCTCGAATGCGTTCAAGTCGTTGTCGTAATTAATCAGCTTGTGGCGAGTACGAGAAAAGCCTGTTTCATCATTTGGCCCCTCAAATTGATTGTCGCCAATATCTACGTCGGACGACAGCTCCTATTCGATGGGTTCGATGATTCCGTACAGCTTATCAGATAGATAGATAGGGGCCCACACATAGATAAGGGCGATGCAATCCAGCACTCTAATTGGGGCAGCTGGATCAACCTCCTGTCCGGGGTCAACTTCCCACTACCCTGCCAATTCTCCCCGGCCCATAGAATTTGAGGGCTCCGGTTTTTTTCGAAACGTACCCATTGTCCTAAACCAAAGTTCCGGTCTAGTTATTTCTTCGACGAGGAAGCTCAAGAATTCGCTTTTTGACAAAATATGGCCGAATCACTCTCATCCAGTCCTTCTCCCCACCCTACGAAGATCCACTCTCCGATCACGTGGGCAACCGACTCTTCAAAACCCTACTCCAACTTCTGATGCAACACCAAAGGGGGTAGCAACGCCAGCAGTTCACGGCGTCGGAGGGAGGGAGCACTCATTTCAGCCTCCTACGGAGCAGGGGAGCACGTAAATCCAATTGGCCCACGAGCAGTATGGCGGTCTTCTCGGGAGGTACCGCAATCCATTCCTCCCGTCATCCCTTAGGGGGAGCAGTCAGCGAAAGGAAGGCAGCATATGTTATCGGTACCAAAATAGCGGCGATTGGCCTTTTATGGGACCTCGTCCCCATTCCAAACAAGGATGCTCAGAGAGAACATACTGGTGAATTAGTCTGTACCCATCTGTCCCAATTAGAGTAGTTATCGATCAATCCGACATAGGGTTCCATCAGAGTAGTTGCCGATCGATCCAACATAGTTTGAATTGAATCAGTTGGAGATCTAGGCCACGGTGCTAGAAAGGCCCCCGTCACTTTCCGAGGGTTTGCCTAGAACCCTCGACCCCCGCTTCAGTAGATTAGTTGCTATCTGTGGGCGGTTTATTCTAGCAATTCTAGTTGCGTACCAAGAGAAAAGACAAGGTGGAAGATTCTATACGTAACATGCCAACCGGGTGGGAGGAGATAGTGCAATTCGGCTGGGCTCTATTGGCCCCCTTCTATATTATTGTAGGGGTAGGGGGTAGGGAGTAGGCATGTGACGTATAGGATCTAGAATCGCCGTCTTCATTCATAGTGAGTAGGCATGTGACGTATATAATCTGGCGCACCCTACTATAAGCGAAGGGGGTGGGCCGTTACTCTAGCAGGCTGATGCCATTAGGAGGAGATAGCTGAGAAGATGCCTACTATTATATGCGGGGCCGTCTCAATTAGGATCTGTGCTGTGAACTTACTTAAAGATGCATGCAAAGGTTGGCGGTTTGGATAGGGCATCGGTATGATAGATCCTGATTCCCTATAGGAAGGAGAGGGGTTCGGTGTGATAGAATCTATACCCATCGGTTCGGCCGGGGCCACTCCAGTTTATGAGCGCCTACTATTGAAAGGGCGAATTCTATGTGCGTGCAGAAGGGGCCCGCCCTCAAATATATTATCGTGCCGGTCCCTTTCGTCTAGTGGTTAGGACATCGTCTTTTCATGTCGAAGACACGGGTTCGATTCCCGTAGGGGATAGATATCCTTCAGGGGCAGGGCTCAATAAATAAGTAAGGGCCGGGTATGAGTTAGGGCAGGGCTCGGCCGGCTGTTCAGGTCAGGGCCTCCATTTGTCTGTCTTGTCTCTATCCCCCCTTATCCCAACCAATCCATCCCGATCCCATCACAAAACTCTGATTGCAGAGGATGGCGGCCCAGCAGACCCGGCATCCCATCACTGCCCATTCGCACTAGAGGGGGGCTATGGCATGGCCTATCTATAGATGGCATGGCATCACTATGGCAAGGACTTCACGCATCACGACTATGGTAATTCCCAGCAGACCCGGCATCCCATCACGATAATATGCTGCAAAGAAAGGGCCGAACAGTTCTCTCCAAACCGCTTCGATATCCTCCTATGGTTCATGGGGCCCTACTATTCGCACTAAGGCCCTACTATTCGCCAAGGGATCAAGGGCTGATCATTCCCAACCGCCCCCCTACTATAGAAGATAGGCGATTCGGCCTCCAATTTAAGACAGACGCCCCCACCGTGCTGCAGGGTGGGTGGATATAGCCGTTGCCCCCCACTCGCCCCGATGAACTCCTCCCACCCACCCCCCCTTTAGAATAGTAGGGCAGCGGAACCGGAACAAGTAAGCAATCCATCCCCGATCTCAGCAGTGGAAGAAATGAGAGTAGGGCCATGAGCTGATGAAACAGCTATCTTCCCGCTGCCGATTGATCGAGATATAGAGTTGGCAGGGCAGGCCATCCACCCGCTCATCCATGCCATCCTCCCCTTGTCTCCCCGCCCGGGTCGAGTAGTAATCCTCGACATTCGATACAAATGTTTCATCTCCTCCTGCCTGCAGGGGCCCTATTATTTGTAAGGGGGCATCGATAAGTGATCATCGGGCGGTCCATCCATCGATTAGCCAACTATAAGATTTGATCTGCCATCCGATCCCGCCTCAGAGAGAATAGAACCGCCCCCCCCCTCCAATTGCCCTACTATTCTAATGGGGCCTATAGAATGGTAGGGGGGTGGGAGGAAATAGAAAGAACCGATCGTCTTGCTCCGGAATCCCCCCATCCCCAACCTATACCACCATAATCGATTTCGATCCGTTCTCGCCTGCCCAAGCAGACCATCCCTACGAGATAGAGAGAAGGGGCCGGATCGAGTCGAGCATCCGTCCATTCGTCATGACCTCTCCCTACCGAGATGAAGCCCTTCTTCTCTATTGTTGGGCGATGAACCCAGCTCCGCTCGTCCCCTACTCGATCCACAATCGAGAGAACAAGAGGGCAGCTGTTATGGTCGATTGAAAGACCCTACTATTCTATGGTCGGATAGACACAATAATAGAAAAGAGGATGGCCTTCAAACAAGGAGGAGGCTTTATCTACCTATGTAGGGGGCCGGCAGGGAACAGAAATAAATGATGGGTGGGACGTAACCTTCTCTATCCGCTTCTCGGGGGAGGGCCGATGAACAGTGGTGCTGATAGCTGCTGATGGCTAGCTTCTCCTATCGAATTCCTGGCACCCGCCTGCCCATAGAATAGTAGGGCTCCCCATAAAATAGTAAGGGAAAGCAAATATATGGCATAATTTGAAATGGCCGCGCCGAAGCCGGGGGGTATTGGTTCTCGGGGATCCAACCCGTCTAAAGAATGGGTCTTGTCTGCGCCATGATGTTCTGATCCTTTGCCGATACGAACGGGATTTGACCGAGTGGATGTAATCCCTCCCAATGCATCTTGAAGCTGGAAACCTATAAAACTACAACAAAAATAGTTAGGGGCCCCCCTAACTATTATTATAAGGGCGGGCGCTCCCGTAGGGGCGGGTCGCTGCCGGGTGAAGAATGCGTTACTGGATAGGTGGAATTGAGATTGGGATGGTTAGGTGCAATTCATCCCGATGGGAGTGTGACGAACGGCTAGCATGGTTATTGGGCCTGGACATGTGTACGAGATGTGGCATGTGATCAGTTTGATTGACTGAGATTTGCTCGGGTAGGTGGTAGGATCTGCTGCTTCGTTGATGTAATCGATCGCAACACAAATTTGCTTAGTTGGAGCGGATAACGTTTGGATTGCTCCTGGATAGGCGGGATCGCGATTGGTACGGTAAGGCGGTGAGTTCGCCTACTATTCTCTAAGGGCTATGATGCTACGAGAGCAGATGCTCTGACGGCATGACTCCGGGGCGGTGACTGATTTCTGCGTTTTCCCATTACAGTTCGCCAGCTTTGGCCTAAAAAGGGCGAGCTCTCAGGTTCGTGGGACCCCTACTATTCTATAGGGATCGATACATGGGCATGCGCCTAGCCGAATAGTAGGGGCGGAGCGCCCTTAGAATAGTAGGGCCATCACAAAGTCATGCCATTAATGCCGTACATAAGCAGATTTCCCAATGGATCGATTGCGTTAGGCACTTGCCTTCCCCCCTACCAACAGTTACGACTCGTCCCTCATGTATCCTTTTGGTTTATTATCCCATCCACCTTCTCTCCGCATCAAGGCTTCCCTACTATTCTAAAGGGGCATAACATAACTAGAGAGATAGATGGATATTGGCTCTTGGAGGATGAGTCAAAGATGATCTCAATCCCAATTATATACCGCCGGCCGCCCTACTATCTATACTGGCTCTGGTAAAGATCCCGTTGTGATATCCTGCTGCCAGTATAGATAGTAGGGCCTTCTGGCCTTTAGCTCCAATGCAAAGGCCCCTACCCCCACTTCTGCAGCGGGATCAAGTGGTGGGGGAAGGTTATATATAGACTTTCACCGGGTTTTTCAGGCCCTCAAATTCTATGGGCAGATAGGTAGATAGGGCCTCCCACCCACCCCCGCTTACGACTCACCCCTCAAATTCTATGGGCATAGAGAGAATAAGCTGCGGTTGCCATTAGCGATGGACCTAGAGCCCCTCCTCATCCAGCATATAGGGACGACGAACCAACTACATGTATTGCATCTCCCTACTATTCTATGGGCGGCTAAGCTTCGTCCTTTCGGTCATATGATGGCGGTGGCTAAGCTCATTGGTTGGAGACCCACAACTTAGCGCTCTTCCTGAACTGGATCTCGATCTCAATCTGCTGCCTATGCTGAAAGAACTCTTGCTTATCCGTAAACAAAGTCCACTGCTTCTGTCGCTGAGCCACCTGCGCTCCTGTTCTATCTGCGGCTTATACACTGGGATTAATAAGTAGAATTGGCGGGGATGCTGGGTCAATTACTACCCTAACTGCTGGGTAACCTGGGCATGGAACTAATACCCCGCTGATCCTTGCTGATATGCTTATGGGTGGGCGGATAGAATTTGCTGGTTCGCAATAACAACGGCATCGATCGATTTTTGTGTTTGTTCGTTGTGTTTATTATCTTTGATCGGTGCGTGTTCCACCCTTACTGATGTGGGTCCCTCCCCTATGTGTGCTTGGGATTGGCATTGGTGAGTGATGTGTACTGGGGCAAGGTTGGGATGGCTTTAATATTATCTGTCCGACTGTATGAACCGTCTGATTGACAACGATAGAAGGAAGGGCGATAAAAGTTTCGGTGTCTCTACGATGTTCCTCCCCCCGGGGGGGTGGGAGGGGGATAGTTCTCTGCTCGCTTCTGCTGCCTGTCCATAGTTTATTGCTCTAGCCGAAGCCCGTAGTTTACGTCTCCGTAGTCCCTGCCTGTCGTTTCCAATATTTTCCCCTTTCTTTTCCATATAGAGGGAGTAGGGCAAGTGATCCCCTACGGGCACGATTTCACGATCGAAACGACGAAGTGATCTAGCTCCTACCAAGTGCTTCCTTTCCCCAACTCCCATTCCCAAGTTCATTATGTTAAGAGCGGGGAGCCCTACTATTCTAAGGCCCTACTATTCTAAAGGGGTAGGGCTCGCTCGCTACTATGCCCACCCACTTTTATCCCCTTCTCCTTCAAATGCCCCTACGGGCAACTCTACCTCCTTTAGCAAATTGATTAGGCTGTTCCGGCTTTTGGTACATATCTATAGTAGAGTCTATCCGGGCATCTTACCTCCTCCCACAATAATCTCCCTCCCCCCGGTTATGCCCCCGGGCGGGGAAGGGCCCTACAATTCTATGGGGAAAGAATTGGCGTACATTAATTAAGGGGGCCGTAGGGGCCTTGTTCCGGGTTTTGGTACATTCCAGGCTGTTCCTACTTTCTTCTTGCACATTCCACAGAAGCATCTAAGCCGGTAACAGATTGAGATGCAGTCGATCCAGTTGTTTATCATGTTTTCCTTGACCGAGAAAGAGTTGGCCGAACCCAGAACCACCTGCAGAGGCGTGAGTAGCAGATCCAGATCCCATTCCATGTCCATGATCGGCCCATGCTCGTTCAGGGGCCGTTGCAGCCGGAGTACGTAGCATCCCCCCCGTATAGAGACCCAGAGCCAGATGTTTACCGTTCCCAGCAGCGCAGCGGGAAGAGAGGCGGAGACAGAGGATCCCCCAGTGGCAGAGCGGGAGCAGGAGTACCTTGCTAGAGCCTGACTCTGTCGATGCACCGATGCACTGATGTGGAGCTCCCACCTGTGCCGTGCCCCCGCCCGCTTCTCGACCCGAATCAGTTAGAGTTAAGTACTACCTTCCAGTTAGTTGGAGTCCGGTCTTCCCCACCCTGCATAGAGAGCTATACCATAGAAGTGCTCTGGCCACAGGTCCTTTCGTCCAGTTCCCCTCTACCCGGAAAAGAGGAATTGGTTCGACCGGCTTATGGCCCAATCCTATTACCCCCTACAACTCTCGAGCCACCCACCATGCTGCTCGATTCTATAACTATTTAGCGGGCTCCAATCAAGCCCTACCCATAGAATTGTAGGGTTATTCTAGCAGGTTAATCCATAGAATAGTAGGGGCCCACCCACCCGCCTCTAGAACAGTAGGGGGTTGTTCTTTCTTTCTGCTCCTCATATTAGGATCTCGCCCTACTATTTCTAAGGTTAGTATGATGGATAGATAGTAAGGGCCGATACAGTAGGCATTGAACCGACTGAACCCCATAGCCTCATTAATCCTCCCACCCACCCCGGTGAGCCCCGGCAACTAATCTTCCTCCCAGAAAATAAGAATTGGGAAGCAGGATGGGAGCGGCTAGTGCTGAATAGTAATCTAAGGGTGGCCCTACTATTCTTGATAGAAGGCGAGATTCTATACGTAACATGCCAACAGTAATAGAAACCTCCCGGGGGGGCCACCCACCCACCCCAACTATAGGCGGCAACTATCTCCTCCTGGGGCGACTTCCGGAGGGGCCGCTTCTGATGGCCATAATGAAACAAATCCAGAGGGAGAGGTCTTCCGGGTTTACTGTTATCGTTTCCGATCTGCTTGGAGACCCCTGGGGGGGGCGCCCTCCCACCAACGCTGGGAAGTTTCTATCCGGAAGGCTATATACGTAACATGGCCACCGAGTTAGGCTAGGGTGAGTACACTTGCCCACACCCCCGGCCCTACTATTCTATGGGGCCCCTACAATTCTATGGGCATTGGATTGTTCGGAAGGAAGGGAGTAAACTATTGATCTCCATCCGGGGGTGCCCCTCTTATATTCTTTTTGGTGGCGGGTGAGGACAGGTAATGAAGAGGGGGTGTAGGGTAGGCTCCATCTAACTAGCCCAACTACCTGCTAGTCCTACCCTCCCGCTCAACCGTGGGTGGAGGAAGGTACCCTCAACCCCATGCTCAACCGTGGGTGGAGGAAGGAAGCATAGAGCTCAACCCCACACCTTGGCTAACAACCCGGGATGGACTAGATTCTTGCTCGGGCATGGACTAGATTCTTGCTCGGACCCTATCTCCATTACCTCCCTCCCTCCTTATTATAGTTCTAGTTCATTACCTCCCTAACTTCAACAACTAGAGCTATCCCTCCAGCCCTCACCCCCAGGTAGTTGAGGCATGTTACGTAGAAAATCTGAAGAAGGTTTCTCTCTGTTTCTCTGTCTTATTGGTTTTAGAGATCAGTTACTGTCTAATCGGTGAACTCCGTGAGAGTGTGAGCGTGTGAAGCACCCGGCTTTCTCGCTTTAAGCCCGAGGTAAGAATTCTAGAGCCAGCGTAGCACCTACCGAGGAGGGAGTAGACTAGAGGGAGGGAGGGAGTAGACAACTCAACAACACCGGGCTATCTACTCTAATAAGGAAAGGAAAGGAATACCAGACAGAAACAACAATAAATACCAACACCTTCCAACTTTTGATTCCGCTCTCAGAGTAGTTGAACAAGAGACAACTATAATAAGGCGGGCCGGGGAAATATAGTCATAGCTGGAAGTTAGGGAGGTCAATAATAGCTGGCTGGAAGTGAGGGGGGTTACTTCCTTCCTACATCCAGCTTATAGCTTTCTCTTTCTTTAACTGGGCAGAAACTGTTGATTCCGCTCGTTACACATCCAGCTTGCTCGCTCGGGTAGTCCTTCATTCCCGTGTTAGTTAGGGAGGTAACTTCTCTGGGTCTTCGGGTAGTCCTTCATTCACTACCGAGGGAGCAAAGGAGGGAGGCAATAGAGTTCAACGTGGAGAGGGGGTGTGGGAGGAGATGGCCGGGAGCAAGAGAAGTAGTTCTCTATCCCGCCTACACGGGAGGACAGGCAACTACTTTATCTAAACTAGGCTATCCCTGCTTCCATCCCCCACCCCCGGGTAGCATTATCTTAGCTGGGAGAACAATCCTTCGAGAAGAGGAGCTCAATGAAGGACTACCGAGCGAGGGAGTAAAGACTTAATGTTAGGCCAGCCAACACCAGCCAACACCTTGCCCTCACCCACGGTCGGGAGAAAGTGACCCACCCCTATCAAGCCACCGGTCCAGCGGAAGATCTTGCCTGGGGGTGAAGGCTGGCCACGCGGAATTACTTTATTTCATTTCCTGGGCTAGAACTCCCTGCCTCCCAACGAGCCCCGGAGCTAGATGCCGTTGGAAGCTATGGCCCCAGGATAGTAGTTGAGTTCAGAAGGAGATAACGATGTTGAGTTCAGAATGAGATAACGATATAACGTATGTAAGGATAGAACATCCTATCCAGTATTGTATCGGGCCCCGGTAGGATGGGAGGACAAGAGGGGGTGCTCTGGATGGCTAGACTAGCTAGTGGGGGTGGAGGATAGAGTGGGAGGGAGTTCTAGCTATCGGTATGGTCCTCGTCAGTATCCTTCCTTACAGCCTCCACCTGGAGATTGGCTGGTGTTGGTATTATGGTAGGGCGCCATAAATTCCTCTCGGGTCAGGGGGCCCTCCGCTTGATCAATAGGGGTAACTCATTTCTAATCCCCACCTTTCGAGAACTATCTCCGGGGGCCCCTCATAAATTACCCCCAGGGGAGTGAGAAGAATAGTGAGCCGGAACTAGACCCCCCCAGCCGAATTGTAGGGGGCCCCCCAGTAAACACTCGTGCCGTTGCTAGGCCCCCTCCAATTAGAGTTGTTGCTATAATAATGAATTCGAGCAGTTCATTAATGACGCTTGCTAGAATACGCCGCTAATAGTAGGGGCATGTTACGTATAGAATCGAGTGCAACAATGGGGGGGCAGGCTAATCCCTTCAAAAAGTAGGGGGGGTGGGCCGCCTAAATGTTACTCTAGCGTCATTCTAGCCCCCTACTATTCTAAAGGGCCCCCGGCTGGGGGTTTCTCCATAGAATAGTAGGGCACGTCATTAATTGACTGATTAATTAGGAGGAGATAGATGAGAAGTGGGCCCCCATGCAGGGTGGGTGGGAGGATACTAAAGGCGTCGCCCCTACTATTCGGCTGGGGTTCAGTCGGTTCAATGCCTTGAGACTACCGTTGTTCTGGGTTCAATTTCTATAGTTCCTGATGAGATGAACTCTGCTCTGATAAGGAATGGAACGAAAGATTGCCATGAGGATGTTTACGCCCTCTTTCTCGAATCTAGCAGGGCCCATAGAATTGGGCGGGGGCCGGGTATATATCATTGCTTTAATTAGCAGGCTGATTAATAAAGAGGGATCTATCTATTGCAACTAGAATTGGAGGGGGGCGCTTATTCGCTGCTTCTTCTAGCAAGCGTCATTAATTAACCTAATGCCATTAACAGGCTGATGCCCCCCCGGCACTATAGTTTTCTAAAGGCAGGTTGATTAATAAAGAGGGTTCTATATCTTGCTTAGGGTTAGCCGCCCCGTCAGAATAGTAGGGCTAGCCCGCTACTATGTCGCCCTTTTTCATATTATTCTAGCAAGCGGATTCCCTACAATAACTATAATGGGGGGTGGGGGGGCCGATTTATAGATAGATAGGAAGGCTTGATCGTAGGTGGTTTGCCGTGGGGGCTTGGCCATACTGACGAATACGAAATCACCCCTCCGTAGAATTGTAGGGCGAGCAGTAGATTAATGACGCCTGCTAGCCCTTTAGAACCATAGAACTATAGCGGCTGGGGGGGTAGGGGGGGGCTAGCCCTCCTCCTGCTAAAATAGTTCTATAATCGTCGACTGGAAACTCTAGTTGCAACAATAATTGGAGGGGGGCTAGCAGGTTGATTAATAGGACTAAAGTTGCTTATTCTAGCGTCAGGATTAATTAACTTGCTAGAGTAAGGGAAGCGGGCTGATTAATTGACTTATTAATTAGGAACTATTGCGATAAAAGAGAATAGTAGGGGCCCTCCTGAGAGCCCCCCTACTATTTAAGGGATCCACTGGTGATGAAGACCTCCTATATACTGAAGCGGGGGGGCCACCCTGCATACCCGCTAGAATTCCCAAAAGCAACCACCCTGCATAGCCGTTCTTGGGTCGCCCTACCTACATAGCTCTGAATGAAGCCCCTACCCCAGCTATATAGGTAGGGGGCTGGGGTAGGGCAACCATCTATAGTCGGATAGTTTGAATTCCACCGATATAACAGTTGCGCAGCTCAGTTGCCGCACCCAGGCACTCCTTCGTGGCGGCCCCCTGGGGCCACCCACCTCAGCTCGCGTTGCAAGAGATATAGAGCTATAAAGGGCGCCGGTAGAAAGCTCAGTCGCTGAACAGGAGATCGAGGATCAACCGACGCTATGATCAATGTCGGATCTAACCAATGCTCGGATGGAAGATCGAGTCAATTCCCCACAAGAGATATAGAGCCGGGGGCTGCCATTAATCAGCCCCATAGAATTGTAGGGGCCCTCCAATGGCATCAGCCTGCTAGAGTAACAATTCTAGTTGGGTCAACTCTATCCCTTTATGGAAGAGAAAGGAAATTCTCCTGCTATATCCTCCGGAACTATAGTTAGTCCCACCCAACCCGGAACTAGAATTCCCTACCCACCCATGGGCCCACCCTGCTGCGGGAACGGGGTCAACTCTATACCTTGCCCTGGGCAGGGTAAGCTCTCTCCCATGGATGGTCAGCCCTAGAGCGGGTGTTAGCTCCATCTCACAGCCCCCTCTGGCACTATTATCGTGCCAGTGAAAGCACCTCCCTCTGTGAATCTCGGGACTGTACATACGATCGGGGTATTGCCCCTGCATGCAGGGGTGGGTGGGCCCCTACTATTCTATGGCATCGGAGGACGAAGGTAATGGGGGAGTTCGGGTGTGTACTTTATAGCCATGCATCTGGGGTATTGGACCTCTCAAACTCAGTGCACATTCCATAGGTATAGATGTTTCCCAGCTATGCTGTTGAGTTCGGGTGTGCATGCACTCCGGGATGTGGGGTATTGAACAACCCACGCAGAAGAATGTATCAACCGATCTTTGCTCTAATCTATACTACCATGCTTGTCCAGGCAACGGTGGAGTAGATAGATGCTTGCTCCTAGCTCCGCTCCGTGAGACACAGACCTAAGGAACAGGGGTACGAATTGGGGCTCCACAACTCGAATCGATATAATTAAGCCTCTTCTCCCCAGCCGGGGATGGATGTGTCAGGAGAAGTCCTTGCCCGGCTCTATATCCCTGCTCAACCCCCCATTATTTGAGAGAGGGCTAAGGTTCGCTAAGAATAGTAGGGGCTTAGTTCTAGAGTAGGGGCCCCTCCCCACAATAATATTCCCTCCCACCCTGCAGGCAGGAGGCCCTTGATTCCCCCCCATCCCTTGCCAGGGCCGTTGAATTGCCCGTAGGGCATAGTCGTCATGTGCCCGTAGGGGTGTATGTAATCGTCGATTGCCCATAGAATTGTAGGAACCGCCCACAATAATATATCCCACAAAACTTCGAATAGCCCGGTGAAAGGGCCGGGGAAGGGCGGGCATCCATAACTTGCCGTAACTTTAGTGTAACGCGGGGGC
Organism: Cryptomeria japonica; assembly: GCF_030272615.1. NCBI lineage: Eukaryota > Viridiplantae > Streptophyta > Pinopsida > Cupressales > Cupressaceae > Cryptomeria > Cryptomeria japonica. The sequence goes on along the minus strand of NW_026728844.1, from coordinate 1,381,418 downwards.
AGCCCATAGAATTGTAGGGGAACCTGCAGTCGAAAGGTCATGAGCCTGACTTAGAGTTGACCGCTAGTGCCGGTAGGGCTCTACCCCGCTTCAAAGACCACCCTATAGTCGAACGTTTCGGAGCTCTCGATTCTATACGTAACATGCCAACTTTCTCTCTACCGACTAGAATTTGTTAAAGCTCAGAATTTTGTCGCAATTGTGCTTAAGGAATAACTTAGGATTCACTCTTGGAACTTAGGCCCCGTAGGGGCAGCTCCCAATCACCCCCAATTTTGTGTTAGGGGGAACCTCCCTCCCCCGATGGTAATATTCTGAGCTAATTCAACAGTAGGTCGGAATAGTGATGATATGTAGGGAGAAGTAAGTCTCAGAGGTTAGGGGCGGATAGACCACCGTCCACCCAGTGCCGCTACCCACTTTATCCAAGGTTAACAAATTACCGGGTGGGCATGTTACGTCTATAATATGGGTTGGGGGCCCCCTACAGCGAACCAGATCAGAAAACATCTTACTGATGACCATCAACATTAAAGAACTTTTACCTCCCTCCTCGCATAAATTATGCAAGCCTAATGATATTAGATTGCTTCAACAATTCAAAATGGTTTTTAGCCTCCACCATAGCACGACGTTTTTCCTGCTGGATCGAGAGCTGTTCTTTCATATCAATTAATTGATCCAATTCAGGCTTATGCAGACCATGCACGCAACTATAAAACACCATGCTATTCTGAAAACATACCTGAGTGTGGTGCAGAATGTCATTCTGCATAAATTCAATTGCCGCTGCATTGCTTGCTATTTCGGACAACAACATGAACAAATCCATAGTGATAAGTCGTTTATTAGAGATAGAGCTACCCCCTCAATCAATGGAAATTTCCGGGCCGGTTGGGCGATTTTCGAAAAGTGTAGCATTCGGATACAGTAGGCATTGAACCGACTGAACCTACAATTCGATATACATACCTCCGGGCCCTTCATTTGATTGATTGCCGGATTATAGACGTAACATGGGCGGGCCCCTACTATTAGGCAGGGTGCCGTGGTGGGAGGAGATAGTGGCGGGCGTAACATTAGAAATAGAATGGGTATCGAGAGGATCTTATGCTGGTGGTCAAAAAGGGGAACTAGAACTAGAATTGAGTCACTCGAGTTACTATACCAGTAGAGAGATAGATAGCCGAAGTTCAACATCCATTTAGAGTTCAACATCCATCGATCGATCTGTCCTTCATCAACATCAATCTATCAGATAGCTAGCTTCTTAAGCTGCTGCTATTATAGGTCGGTAGAGAAGTTAGTGAGAGTACAGGTCGGTAGAGAAGTTACGTGAGAGAAGTGGCAGTGAACTAACTGGTTTGCAGTGGTAGATAGTTGCTCTTCGAGCTGACTACCACAACCGCCCCTTAGAATAGTAGGGGGCGTGCAGGGAGGGATCGTGGGGATAATTCTATTTAGAGGCATAATGCAGGGCTTGCCCTGGTGAAAAGTTCCGTCTTATTTTATTTGCTAGTGTTCCAAGCAGAGGTGAAAAGAGAGGGCTAAGTGACCTCCGTAACAAGTTAAACCCAACGCAAATTGATAAGATTCTATACGTAACATGGGTGGGTGGGCATGTTACGTATAGAATCTTAGAAGATAGGATGGTTTTAATTAAACTAATAAAAATGTTCAATTTATCTTCCTCCCACCCTGCTTCCAAGTTAGAATTGGAACGTCGACTATTCCCACCCTGCTTCCCCAATCTATATCCTGGGGTTCCAGAAGCGCCATAACTCTTCCAGAGCGGGGTTGCCGCTTCTGGAACCCCACCAGCGAATTCTAGTTCCGGCCGGCCGATGATTCCCACCCTGCTTTTCACCCGGACTTATCCGGCTATCCACCCACCACTACCCTGCCGAATAGTAGGGTAATTAATCAGCCTGCTAACAGCACTATATATTCCCCCCCACCCTGCATAGCCCCTACTATTCTAAGGGTAGTTCCTGCAGGGAGTTCTAGTTGTTCCGGGAGTTCTAGCTATATCCAACTATAGTAACGTTTCCCACCCTGCTTTTCACCCGGGAATAGTGCCGTTCCATGCAGAGTGGGAGGACATAGTTGGTGGGAGGCCCCGTTGGGGTTATTGTGGGGGGTTCTATTGCCGAAAAGCAGGGTGGGAATCATAGGGTTCCCGGCCGGCCCCTACTATTCTATGGCTAGTGGTGGGTGGGAGGATAGCAACTATATCTTCTCTGCATAGCCCCTACTATTCTAAGGGCGCGTTCTTCACCGGGGTGGGTGGATATACCGGAAGGCCCTCTATTTTTTAGTTGCTCACTCAACCCTGGAAACAGTTTTAGCAGCAGTGATCGAAGCTGGATCGGATCTAGCTCAATTGGAAGCGGAACTGCCAGTAAACCCCCATAGAATTGTAGGGGGCCCTCCTTACCATACTGCTTTGCCGGAGAGGATCGGTAGTGATTGTTTGATTGATTCGGATGTGATCTGTCGGTCGGATGCTTGCTTGATGGTTGATCGGCCCACCCGTTATCCTATATCCTCCCACCCACATGAACTGCGGGTTCTTTCTTTCCGACCTTGGTTTCGAATCAATGATTTAAAGCTCCGTGAATTAATACGTACGATAAGATACAGCCTCATCCCTCCTTCGGAATGAGGAGTCACTTCTCTGCGCATTCTATCTATTCCAGCCATTGATCGGTACCGGTAAGACTTCAACATATTGACCCCGCTTCTACTAGGGTCTCCCTCCCTTTTTTCGAGCATCAGCATACCATTTATTCCTTCATTCCTTCCAAAATATACGAGTAAGGGCTATGCCCACTACCCCCCATAAAGAACAATAGAACTCGCCTCTTCTCCCCTACTGTTTCCAACATCAGCTTGCACGACTCCTAGTTCCCACCACTGGGCGGGTGCAGTGTCCCGGAACGAACAGAGGGAATCGACTTGTCTGAACTTAAGACCTTTCTTTCTCTCGCCTTTCTCCAGCATTCATTCAAGCATTTCGGCAGGGGGCGTACTCCCAATTATATAAAAGAAGGGCGGATATAATTGTTCGACTTGAACTAAGAAAAATGTTTCTCAATTTGGAGGTTGGATGGAAAAATAATGTTTGTTGGATGGGAAACGACGTTGGCATGTTACGTATAGAATCGATAAAATGGCCCTACAAAATAACTTAGGGCATGTTACGTATAGAATTGAGAAAGCAACTATCGAACGGTAGGAGCGGACCATTGCTTCCCATCCTTGTAGTAATATCATTCCATTGCAAACCATCAAGGACCATTGCTTCGTATCATTCCATTTTTCCATCCTAAATTGAATTGCTTCCCATCCGGAACACCATGGCGGTCCATCCAACTTTATCATTCCATTTTTCCCGGCTATTGTCCATATAATTTGAGGGCGATTTGAGGGGAGACGGATCGGTAGGGTGTTTCAAAATGTTGGTCGACATTCTTTATAGTTCGATAGCCCGGCCTATTCTAAAGGCAGTCGACGATTCTATACTACACATGCCTACCCTCCCACCCTGCGTTAGCGATCTTCCGTCAACTAATTTCTTTGGATCGACCGGTTGGATTATAGTTGTTGAATTCCATCCCCATCCTCCACCCCCGGTGCTAGTTGGGTTACTCGACTGAGAATTCTGGCAATCCATCTATTCTAGTTGAATTCCGATGTGCCTCCCACCCACTGGATGGAACTCGGTAGTCATCAGATGCCGTTGAGGGCTATAACTGCTCCTCCCATTCTCGAACCCACCTTCGTCGTTTTCAGAGGCACCCACCTTCGTCGTTGGATAGAGCAAGCATTCCTCCCAGCTTTAGTTACATATCCATCGTTCATCACGTTCTGGTTGTGACTCATTGAACTAGAATTGTAGACCAAACTTCCGACCTTCCTTCCTTTTTAAAGCATGCTCATCCATCCACATCCACCCCCAGGAGGGAATCATAGCTCTATATCCGGGTAGGAGGTTTTACCATCCTTCACCGGGGGCCCCGGAGGCAAGAATGAAAGCATGCTCTTCTTACCGGGACACTGTCCATTCTGCCCATTAGAATAGTAGGGCCATCCGGGGGGACCTAACCTCGAATAGATGGGACCGGGTTAAGGAATTGAGAAACACCTTCCAACAAAGCTAGCGGCACATTGATAGGGCGAGAACTGGATAAACAATCTCCTCCTCCGTTCGTTGGAACCTCGTTATTGACCACCGGGGGAACCTCGCTCGTTATTGACCACCGGTTCATCGGGGGGCGACTAATCCGAATTCCCCTTCCATAGTAGTTCCCTGTTAAACCGGCGTGACTGGACGAGGGAGTGAATGAAGGACTAGAAATTAGTCTGCTACTACCTTCCAAGCACCGGCCAATCAAAACAAAGGATCTTGCCTCCCGAAGGATGGATCGGTCGGAAGGACTAATCGGATAGATTCCCTCCCGGGGCTCCTAATCTTGCCTGGGGGTTCAGGGATAGGCCCCTACACCACCGGGTCCTCGAAGAAACTGTCCTAACTACAGATCCAGGCAAAACGAGCATCCCTCCTGAATCCGCCTGAAGAGCATCAATCTAGTTGAAGGGGGTGTTATCCCTCCTTCACCGGCCACCCTTTGAACCCCTGTAGGAAGGGCAGGAGTAGGCCCTCCTCATCAATCTAGTTTCAACAGCCTTTCCCTCCTGGGGACTAACCTGAACTGAACCCGGGAGGGAGTACTAGCAATTTGTTAACTTCAAACTCTCCGGGCACCTTGACCTTCCTGCTTCTCTAGAATGTCGACCAACATTTTGAAACACCCTACCCCATGACCAACATTTTGAAACGCTTCTTCTTCCACGATGGAATTGTATTACGTATAAAACCAGACTAACGAAACACGCCCCCCGGAACGCTGAGCTAGAACGTTTCCTAGCATGTGACGTATAGACTCTTAGAAGATAGGATGGTTTGCAATGAAACGTTGTTGGATGGAAAGCAATGGAATGATATGGTTGAAAGATGGGAAGCAATTCTTTCTGGATGGTTTGCAATGCGCCCCGGAAGAACTCTTCGACGGGCGAGACGCGAGGCGCGAGCGATCCCCACTACTCCCTGATATACGGACTGAACAGATGAATGAATAACGGCCTTTAGAGAAATCATTTTTTTCGGGTGGATGAGATAGTGGCTCTCGGGGAAATGAACGTCGGGAATACGAACCAAGGAGAGCTGGGACTGGTTGAGCAACTGGATCGACTGGGCTGAAACCACTTCTACTTTCGGTCAATGGGGTCATCGGTCGATGAGGTGGAACTATCTCCGGCAGTCGGAGATCCCGTGATTGATCGGTGTTCGGAGGCAGTTCATTCAGCTAACATACATGCCGGTTTGAATGATGGATTTGAGACGGTCCGCTACCACCAAAGCCTTCCTTAATTTAGGGTATCCTAAAGACCGCCCCCCTCGGGGCGGCCCCCCCTATAATGAATGGGGCACTTTTGCAGCAATGTGAGCCAGACTCTTGATCACTGAATTGAGGGTCAATTATAGCTATAGTTGGGAAATGCCTACAATTCTATGGGGGGTCGGCGAAAGAAACTATAGGCACAGTCATGGGACCAAGACTTCTGATCACTGAATTGAGGGTCAATTATAGCTATAGTTGGGCCCTACAATTCTATGGGCGGTTGGGTCACTTTTGGGGGTGGGAGGACTTAAAGATGCCTGCTTCTTTTCGACGAGCGAAGCCCCTACCCAGCTATATAGGTAGGGGCTGGGGCAGACCACTGCCCTATTACCATAGTAGTGGCGAGCGAAGCCAGGAGCCTTAGCCATGAACCACAAGCCAAGCCCTATCTATATATGGGGCATTTCTTTCTCTATCCATGCCCCTCGGCCTACTCGCCTCGCTTGCTTGGGTCCCTTTATACCTATCCCCCCGAGGCAGCAGCGGATCGGATCAACCGATCACACCAGATCCATCCGACCCATCTCCACTACAACCTCTAGTCAATGAAGCTTCGATGGAGCAGGCTCGACCGACGGGAGAGGGGAGAGGAGTCTATACGTAGGTAGGGGACCCCCCGCCCGCTCGCGCAGATAGATGAGATGGGCAGAGAGATCTAGATGGGGGGGCCATCTATCTATACTATATAGAGGGTTGGGGGGGGGCCATCTCTTGATGACAGATATGAAGAATTGGGCAGAGACGACAGATAGAAGAACTATACCCCCCACCCATCCCCACAGAGGGATGACGGATATGAATAATTCGGCAGAGATGACAGATTGAAAGGACTGACCGCTCCCCGGTCAAACATCGAGCATTTTCTTCCCAACTAGAATTGGATTAAGATGCTTTCTCCGATTACCCGATCCCTAGTATAGACTCCACACTAGCACTATATGGTTCTCGCAACTGGCGCTGGCTATAGAATCTATGGCGACGGAGCATAGCATATGGATATAGATAGTTCCGTGGGAGCCCGCCCCCGCCATGGGAGATGGGCCCGCCCCCGCCCCCCCCACTATGGGATATGGAATATGGGAGATGGGCCCGCCCCCGCCCCTTAATCAAATATAGATCTGATATGACTAGTTCAATTCCCATTCATTTAGAACTGGCACCCCATCCATCACCCCCGTCTCAATTCCCATTCATTTACGAGGGCCTATCTATATCTATGGCCTCGGTCGGCCTCCCGGCGGGCATCCCCTACCTATAAGAAGAGAGGTTATCCGCCGCTGATTCAACTCAACTAGAATTGGTCGAGTGGAAACGGTAGGCCCTAAAGTAAGGGCACCCTGTATATAGATATGGCGCCCCCAGACCGGTATATAGATAGGGCAAAGCCCCATAGAATTGTAGGGCCGGCCGATATAGAGATAGGGCAATCTTCGATCCGTTCCCCACCCCCATGCTGCATGCCGGGTGGGTGGGAGGAGGAGGTCGTGATAGGCGATCTTCGATCTGTTAGGTGAACAAGTGGATACTCTCCTATCTATAAGTCGCCCTCCTCGAATTAGAGTTAGGGCCTTGCCGGAGCGCCCTATATATCTATGGCGAGTTTGAATCGGGATACCATGGCTATAACAACTATTACTAGAGGGAGGTGGAGGGGAAGATATGGATATAGGGGCACTGCGAGCGGCATCCCTGGTGATCAGAATAAACTCTAGTTGGCGGCTTTCTTTATGTCGCCATTGGGCAACTGGAGCTAATAGCTAAGCTTATAGATCTCTACGGCCAGCCCAGCCCATCCCCGGGTCAGTCGACTATCTATATATCTATATGGAGGGCTCCCTATGCTATATATGGGGATGGGGATGGGGTCGACTATAGTTCAACCCCAGCGAGCAACGCCCACCCCTTTCTAGTTGTGAGTCGAGCTGATCATTCACTAGGGTCCCTTCCACCCTCCCTCCCACCCTATAGTTGCGATGAGGTCGAACTATATATAGTTGACGGGTGGGTGGGAAGAGTTAGCCACAAGCTCTATATATCTATGGTCCGAAGTGGATTGGTCCCCCTGCCCTGAATGGCGATGAGGTCGAACTATATATAGTTGACCCCATAGCCACAATAATCCGAGATTATGATATGGCCTTTGTGGGGATGGGCGGGGGGTATAGTTCTCTTCCCCCCCCACTAGAATGAATTGCTCTTGTAACTTTAACCCCCACCTGGCTACGGAGATAGATGTGAGTCGAGCTGATCATTGATACGACGGATGACTTAGATATAGCCGCCCTATCCTCGTATCACGTATATAATAGATGGATGATCCCGACCTCTCCCGCCCATAGCCCCATCCCCATCTATAGAGATCAGATCTGGCCCTCCCAGTTCTATTGTTGGTCGAGACTGGACTACAATATAGAAGTCGAAACTTCCCTAGCTTCTTTCATCTCATCCCGCGTTACTTCTCTCTCACTTTGGGACCAGCTTTTCTCGGAACTGCAACAGCCCAACTATGGTAGGGTGTGGAGGGAGCCAAATCGGGTGGGTGGGGGGCAATAGGATTAGCGGGGCTCGAGCAGATTCTATCTCCTTCCATCTCTCTCCCACCTCGCGTTGGATCCAGTGCCTCGGTGGAAGTATGATGGGACCCTCAGATAAGGGATGGACCCCTCCACCTTGCTTGTCCATTGAACTCGGCCGCTCCTACCCACCTATAGGTGGACATATCGGTACCTAGGCCCCTGCTCGGGAGCTCCTTTCTCTATCTCCCCTCATCGCTCCATAACCACCTCCCCTTTCGGGCTTCCCTCCCGGAGAAGAGCTGTCGCACGAGCCGGGTGCTTCAGTTGAAAGGTCGGGCCTACTGCACCTCTTATTCCCATCCAGCTGAGTCCTCCAATCGGCGCGGTAGAGCGGCAGAATCAGTGGGCTGGGCTCCCACCCCCCTCCCCATGCGGCCTAAAGCCCTTCGGACATTTATCGATGATAGATGGGTCGAGATGGGCATCCCTTCCCCCCTATTCTTATAGCCGTGCAAACCAGCCATTGGAGGGATTAATCGATCAGTCAATAGCCCGCCAATCAGCCATGGCTCTCACCCCAGGCCCTACTATTCTATTATTGCAGGGGATGCGGAACGAGCTTGAAGGCTTGATCCACCACCCTCTCCATCCAGGCGTATTTCTGTACCGGCCGTCCCGGCCTTTTTCGAAATTCTTCCTATTCCCACCCACCCCACTCTTCACCGATGAACCATCCTTTCCCCAATTAACGAGTTGCCTTCCATCCAGTTAGAGTTGAGGATTTTCTCATCTTCTTGACTCAATGAAAGCATGCTCGAGTTCAACAACTATCAACGTAATACCACCGGCAAGGCCTAACTTGAAACTAGAATAAGGAGGGCAACCGGAACTCAGTGAGGGATGGCCTAATGTTCTAGTCGAGGAGCCTCCGGATGGCCGATGGAGCAGTGAAGGATGTCCTCCCTGGGGGTGTAGGCAGGCCGGCTTTCGCGACGTTTCTACCGGGCGGGGGTGGAAGGAAGGGCGGCTCTGCTTCGGCATCAGATACCGACTACAATTCCCTACCTACCCATACACCCCTGAACGGTGAAGGATGGACAGGAATACATACAAAGTTAGGATTGATGTTACTTTCTTTCCTGCCAGCATGCTCGAGCTAGATTAGTTGGATAGCCTCCCACAACTATCTCTGCTCCATCCGGGGGTGCCAACTATCTAGTGGAATGCCCATTAGAATAGTAGGGGCTTAAAACCGGACGGAGAAAGGGAGGGGGTTTCAATCGTCGAACCCGGATAGCCTTATATACGGAACATGCCCTTTAGAATAGTAGGGGGCCCTACCTTTATTGTTGAACGAAGAGCATCAGTCATCTCCGCCGGTTAGACTAGAGACTGTCCATCCTGCCCATTAGAATAGTAGGGCCATCTGGAGGTGGTGGCTGGATGGAACTCCCTCGGTAATTAGTCAGAGAATCTTCTTTCCATCCGGGGGTGTAAAGGGTGGCTGGCCCACGGTCAACTAGACTAATGTCTCCGGCTCTAACAACAACAAACCCAGAAGGGAAGGCAGGGGCCCCACACCCCCGGAAAAAACAAAATAGAAGTGCCCGGGTGCTCAGTCCTCTGCTAGATTAGTTGGCCACCTTCCCTGGAAAAGAAGACATTTACTTTCTCCATCCTAGCTATCGGAAAGTGCACTCGGCCAGAAGGATGTTGGTTCGGAAGGGAGTTCGACGAAAGTATCCATCCGAAACTGGAGTAATGCTGAGAAACATCCCTCCGCCCTAGTTGAAACAGCGAGGAGAGCAAACGAGAAACTACCCTCCCATTTTCGGAGCTACGGGGGTGAAGGATGGCCCGGTGAGGCTAATTTGTCAATTCGTTTTAGTTAAGGTCCCCAACTATAGTAGTTACCCGCCTACACCCCCGGTTGGGGCCATAGCTTGGCATCTAGCTCCGGGGGTGAGGATGGGGCCCTACCCTCCTCCTGTGTTATTGGATTAGTCCCTACCCTCCCATCCTAGCCTACAAACCTGATCGATGGATGCAATCTCCCCGGCAGGATAGTGAAAGTTGTTAACCTGAGTCTTCTCATCCGGTTATCGGTAGTCCTTCATTAACAAGGATGGATCTATCCGCCTTCACCCCCGGATGGGACAATCTATAGCCTCCTATCGCTGCCAGAACTCCCACCTCCTTATTTCGAGCATTCTTTCTGTCCTGCTAACATGAGTCCTCGGATTGTTAACTTACATTGCCTCCCTTAACCCCCTCCCTGGACAATCTATAGCCATCGCCAGTCCCACCTTCGGTCGAGCATTCTTTATTGAAAGCCTGCTGTAGTCGTCGATCAATCCACCGATCTGAACGAGGGCCCAACAGGGGGTTAGGGAAGGATATATAACGTATGGATAGTTGCAACCTTCCGAACAATCTTATGGAGTTGAGGGAGAGCTCCCTGATGCCGTTGAGATAGTTGAGGGATAGTTTCATTATGGAGTTGAGGGAGAGTTGTCCTCTAATCTTAGGCTGGCATCCTCTAATCGCTGGATTGAATCCCCGGTGGGAGTTAACGTTATTTATCTTCCTGGGCCGGCGGCCCCTAAAATAGATTATTAGGAATGTTCCCGCGATGAAGAGCGAGCCGGAGCTACACCGGGAGGACAGGCGGGAGTACAGGGAGGGGTCTCCGTAGGACGGCAGAACAATCCGAGTTGCCTGTTGGTGGGGAGATGGAGAGTAGAGAATCTGGCCGAGGAACCTACCGGTTGATGACCCCTCGTTTCTCGGCAGGGAGTTCTAGGGAGGGAGGGAATTCTAGCGAGGGAGGCAGGGAGTTCTAGGGGGGGAGGGAGTTCTAGTTGGAGGGTGCCTACGGGGTACCGGAGGATCCAAAGTTTCTGTTTCTATCCGGAAGGGCCCTAGTTCAGTATTGATTTGAAGCTGGTTGTAGACTGAGAACTCGTTAACCCGAAGGTAATTAGTTAGGTCCCCCCGCCCCGGTTGGAAGGATGGATAAGGAGAGTGGGGTAGCGAGAAAGGGCCGTCCTTCACCCCCTATTGTCGTTCTCAGAGACACTACCCTTATTCCAGTTCATGGCAGAGGAGTGGATGGAAAGAGACATATGACGATGCATCAACAAGAGACGACGATGCATCAACCCCGATGGCCAATCCACACCCCCGGCAAGGAGAATTGGAGAGCGAACTAGATATCTGGTCCGGGTTTATCGGAGAGCAAACGAGAAACAAACGAGAAACAGCGAGATCTAGGATAGTGAAAGTTAGAGCTCATAGTTGAACGGGTGCTAACTACTCTACTGTGCCCCTGCCGGAGGATAAGATTGGCCGGTGTTTTATTAGTCCGGATGGACATCCATTTTCTTTTCTTAGTCCCGTGTGGGATGGAGCCCATCCATTTGTTCTGTTGGCCTCACTAAGACTTAATAGAGTTAGAGCATCCTTGTTATTGATGGCCGATGCCCCCGATCGAGGAGTAATGCTTTTTATCCATCCATCCATCCTTTCCGTCCATCCTTGGGTAGTTAGTCTGAGCACCCCCGGTTAGGATGTTTCCCACACCCCCGGGAGCGGCCTTTAGAATAGTAGGGCGGCATCGTTTCCTATTGCCGGTGCAGTGGGAGCTTGCCTTCACCCCCAGATGAAGAGCATGCAACTATAGATATCCTTCCCTTGCCTTAGAAAACTAAACCATATTAGCAACCGGCAACCGGGGGCACTCCGACTAGCTATTGAGTCACCCGCCCCCTACTATTCTAAAGGGCCCCGGTTGGGAGGACTACCCGTGGGAGATATAGTTCACCCCCGGTTGGGAGGTTACATACGTTATATCGGTCTCCCATGCGTTCTCACAATTAATAAAAAGGGGGTTCCGGACAAGCTTCCCTTAAACGATAGGAAGTTAGGGCCTTCCCGGATATAGAAAGGTACAGGGATCGAGAAACAACTATCAATAAGGCAACCGTTCTCGGAAAACTTAATGGCCTTGATTGGAGCCTACCTATCTACCGGCTATCCAGCTATTGAGCATGCGGCACCCCCTCAAATTCTATGGCAAGTAGTTTATGGAGGCCCTCTTCATTACGAGTTAACAATTCCCCTTCCATAAACTGTAGCACTAAAATATAGGAAGGGCAACAAGCTGGTTAAGACTGCATCTGTAGGCTAGCCTGCTATCCATAAGTTACTAACTCTCACAACTATAGAACAAAGGCTCTACTCTACCTTCCCACCCGGTGCAGAGGGCCCCTACAATTCTATGGGCAGGGCAGTTAAGCTAAACGAACTGCCGGAGATTCCTGCCCACACCCCCTGGTAACAGCTCCCTCCTTCCGTGGTGCTGGGTTTCCATCCGGCTCAACTAATAAACTAACGCCTTCAAATTCTATAGGGCTTCCGGATCTCATTTCCGGCGAAAAAGGAAGGCAACTGGCTCGCCCCGTCTCCTCCCACCCACCCCTCCTACGGGCGCCCTACTATTCTAAAGGGACGGGTTTCCGGTAGGTAAGCTCCCGGAATCTGGCCCCATTGCCAACTAGATAGTAGGGCTGTGAGAACCTTCCCTCCCTAATGAACTCTAGTTGACTTTAAACCAAAGCAGTACCGATCAATAATACCTACCAGAGCAGCTCACGAAACCACACGAACGCATTGACTATCGGAGGCCCAACATCATCGGTCGGAAGATAGGTAGGGAGAACACACATAGGTCCTTTAAGTGCCGCCGTTGGACCACCTAAACTAAGCTCTACTACCTGTGAAAGCATCCAGCCCAGCTTTTGTTTTCCCAGCCCATGAAAATAACCCCTAACTATCCAAGTCACCAGGGTCGGGAGGAGCTGGCATCGGAGGAAGCACCTCCCCAAATCGGGCCTGCCACTATAGCGAACAACCGCTGATCCCGGAGGTACAGCATCCCTAGAACGGACGATATCCCCGTTTATTAGGGCATAACCGTGACAAGCAATCTTCGAATCAAGGTCCCTAACTCCTGAGCCGAGGTCGTCACCAACTACGAAACCAAAGTCGCTTACTCTCTCGCAAAGGTTGGCACCTACAACTACACCAAGGTTGGTCACACAACTACTTAGAAATAAACGCGGGCACTTCACCATAGTAAACCCCTTTCCCAGGCAGCCTATCGTCCCCTTCACTAGGGACCACCATAGAATTGTAGGGCCAATTGGCTTACGTAAGCATCCCTCTCATTTGAGAGCCATACATTGAGCAAGAGAGACCTTGGGAAAGACGCACGCATAGACCAAGGGGAGGAAGCAACGGTAAGGGCAGTCGATTCATCAGTCGCAGTTCCAGTCCCTTCAGTTGATTCCGAACCAGCAGTTTCAGTTGCACCACCGCCAGCGTCAGAACAAGCATAAGCACAAGAGGCCCTACAATTCTATGGGGCAGTCGGGGTGGTAGAGACTGTAGCAAGGGCGGAGTCAGTAGTAGTTCCAGCAGATCCAGTTGTTGACCCAGTAGTTTACCCCCCTTTTCTCTTGACTCATTCGATCCAGTCAAAGAACCATCACTATCAGTAGCATCTGAGGTTGCATCCTCACTCGTTGATCCATAACCACCAGCAAAGGCACTCGCAGCTAACCGAGAACCACCAGCGAATCCATATCCATAGCTTCAGTCTCACTATATCATCCAATGGTAGCGGGTTGAGTTTATCCATAATCAGATCCTCCTATTACAGACCCGGCATTCCCCTAAGATCCAATCGCGGATCACCCAGGCCCAGCCCCAGATACGACGGTTGCCCAAGAAGCCCCATATAATTGTAGGGGATCCTACAGAGGCGGGGCAAACACAACCACCGCTATCTCCCACCCACCCTGCAGAGTCATCGGTAGCGAAGGCGGATGCATTTGATTGAGTGAAAGCACCGCACAGTTTATCTTGATCCAGTCCCATAGCCCACGGTACCCTTTCCATTTCGGGATCGAGAACCATCACCTCGTTTAGCAACATCCATTCCTGTTTCAGCTTCTCTACCACTACCACCACCAAGACCAGCAGAGGACGCATCCGTGGATTGAATCTCACCAGCTATAGAGCCAGCAGCATCTAGGGTCATACCGCAATGTATATAAAGGCGGCAGTTTACCCAGCAGCATTCCTTCCAGTGCCAGTCGATGAACCGGTTTCAGTTTATCTGCTCGCAGCAGAGACAGAGTTCATCGGAGGCACTCACAGTGGTGGCATTTGACCCAGCGAAGATAGCAGTATACTAACCACCACCTTGCTCAGTTCCAGGCGCATAATCCATCCGGGTGCCATAGCCCGCGGCATCAATAATATGCTTGACTGGGGGGCGGGTTTAGAGCCACTACCTCACTCAACATCCCAACCATATTGATAACCATCATAAGCCCTTTTATCTTTTGTTCGGGGGCAGGAGTTTCATATCCATATCATATAGAGAGCCTGTTCGAGCGGATCTTGCAGCTGCGGAGTCCTCACTCAGCAGTTCTGGTTCCGTTTCGAGTTTGAATTCCATATTCATGGGCCCTACTATTCTATGGGGCTGGAGCACGCAGGGGCAAGAGCATAAGAGGCGGTAGAGACTGTAGCAAAGGCATAGCCCATTGAAGTTCTTTTAGAGTCATAGCCTGCAGAAGCAGGGGCATCGGTTTATTCTTCTTCGGAAGCAGAGTAAAGGGCATAGGCTACAGTTGCATTCGACCAAAATGAAGAAGCAGAGAGAGCCGGGCCCACTCGAGAGTCTATTCCTGTTCCGGGCGCGTAACCTATTGAAGTTGACCCATCATTAGCAACAGAAGAACCAGTTTACCTTTCATATTATAGACAGATTTCATTATAGACGGAGTTGAAGAAATCAATAGCAGTGGACCCTGCAACATATCGAGATCTCTAGCCATCCGCAGAACCGCTATAGTGAGAAGCAGATACGGATCAATATGTAGATCATCCAGGTGCAAATCCAGTCCTAGATCCAGACCGAGTAGCCTACGTTCGAGCATCCCTGGAAGGTCGAGATCCAGGGCCATTTGATCGAGATTGGGAAGCAGATCCCATTGATTCGGAACCGGTAAATGATCCCACGGATTTACCAGTGGCAGGTCCAATAGCAGATTCGGATCCAGCGGCCCCGTTAAAGAAGAGGTTCCAAGCACATATCCATAAGCCTTAGGTGCAGAGTCCTCCGCAGATACGCAGAAGCAGAGAGTTCAACACCATTAGCAACATAAGCAGAAGCACTTGTAGTCCCAGATCGAGATACGATTTGTTTTCCAGATTGAGATGCATATCCAGTTCCATAATATATAGAGACGGATTCCGAATAAGACCAGGATTCAGATGCAAAGCTATCATATGCAGAACCCACAGAGGAGATGAGGGCCAGAGCAAGGGTAGCACCCACAGAAGCAGTAGAGAAGGTGGCAGATTCTACAGTGGCAAAGTGGATAGCAAAGATGGCTTCGGCAGTTGATTCAGTTGATCCATCTATTTAAGTTTACCCAGCTGTATCCCTTCCATTTCGAGATCCACCCGTAGCAAAGGCATAGGCACCGGGGATGATAGAGGGACAAGCGGTAGAGACAGTAGCACAGTGAGCACTATACCCAGTCCTTGTTCCCCCAACGTAGCCACATATTATCCTTTGTAGGGTTCCGTCGTCCTATGATGCTCCAATCAGTGGTGTTCTAATATTATTCTATGGCGGCGTTCCCAGAAGTAGTGTTTTTCTGTTCACTCTGTATGCAGATCCTCCAACAGCAGTTCGAGATATAAAACCCACAAAGGTTATCCAATATATCTAGATATATTTGTGGGGGCCGAACGCCCTCTTTTTTATCGCCGGGTGAGGTATAGGTGTAGGCAGGGGTAAAGATGCTTTGGCCTAAGTAAATCCACCAGCAAAGTTCTCGGCTGGTATGGGCCCCGTGGCACATCGAGATCGAGATAGATGTTTACCGAATTGATCCGGTAGAATGAGCAGCAACCTAAGCGAAGGTAGCTAGAATGGTAATGGTATGATGTAATAATGATAGAAACCAGTAGCATCTACTGAGCTTCCGGAAGATTTCTACTAAGAATAGTAGTTCCCCAAATAAAATGAAGTTTAGGCAATTTGAAAAGGCAGGCGAGCCCATAGAATTGTAGGGCCAACCTTGGCTAAGGGCGGGCCCGGGGTTGCAAGAGTAGGGGGGCCCGGGGTTGCTTTCTTTCGAACGGCACTTTCTGGTTAGGCTCTTTTTATTCCCAACTTTCGCAAGATAGGTAGATAGGGCTGGGGCGAACTTGAATCAATCAAGAATTTGCTTGCTTGGCCTATAGATGGTAGGGGTTCCCTCCCGGGCAGGATTTAGCTAGTAGGACCTGCCCTCCTTTCTATAGTTGGAAAGTCGGGAAGAACCCCTACCGCATCTATAGGGCAATAAGACGGATTTCGATAGTAGGGCCTTCCGGGATTAAAAGAGAAGGGCAGTTCTTGGATCCCTTCCCGATTAAATGAAGAAGAACGTGGCAGCCTACTCTGGCACGAGGGGGGATTCTAAGAGATAGGCCTTCCTACCTATAGTTAAGCCCTTCCCCGCTTCCGAGGAGGCAACGGCCCTGTGGGATTCTGTTGAGAAGGCCCGGCTAGATAGTAGGGGATTATAAGGCGTTCGTACTTTCTTTCGAACGGCACTTTCTTTCTCGTCAAGTCTTCCGTAGGGCCCTCCCGGGACCTAGGGAACTTTTCTAAAGCGCCTATAGATAGTAGGGCAACTAAGGGGGCGAGCCCAGCCGGGCGCCAGAATAAACTGGTTGGTTGTTACCCGGCCTTCCGCCCCCTGCCTATTATATGGCAAATAAAGAAGCAATTATCCCCCGTAGGGTTAATTAATCAGCTTGCTAGCCTATAGGCCGGGTTAAGAAGAAAGAATGGCTCTGGATAATAGGGGAAAGAAATAAAGAACGGGTCGGCGAGAACAACCGGCCTTTACTTTATTATAGTTGCCTGCCAATAAAGTAGAATTCTGTAACTTAACTTCAAATAGTTTAAGATTAGGAAACTATCAACTATCTATATAGGGGGGGGAGGGGGGGGCTTCCAACCGGAAAAAAATGACGTCGAGATAAAGTTTCCGACTATCTATAGTTAGTTGGCCTCCCAACCTCATTCTCTAAGCCTTCCTTAACCAAAGAACCCTATAGAGGGATAAGGCGGCCTGATTGAGATAGTAGGGCCAACTGGGGCCAACTACCTTAAACTGTGGGAATAGATTGCTGTTGGGCCGGGCTGCCTGCCTTCCCCCTACCTTGTATAGTGGGGGTAGGGGGTTCAACTGCTTTCGAACTTTATTCCGCTTCTAGCGAGGCGATATCTATAGTTGAACTTTAATCAATACATACCGGCTAGAAGCTTGCCTATGGATGGCCCCCGGCTAGATAGAAGGTTTCAACTTTTCCCTTCCCCCTTTCTCGATAGTAAGGTCTTTCAGAACTCTATTTTAGCCAGAGACCAGAGGGCAGGGCGGCCTATAGAAGAGTAGGGAACTAAAAAAGAGGGAAGGGGATGGGCGTAGATAGCCCTACTCCGCATCTTAGGGGCGGGCACCTGAGCCGGGAAAAGATAAAAGGCTTGGGGTAGGCACCCACCTAAACTCATTGAACGAAGTGCCCCTCTGCGGAACCCCTACTATTTGAAGGGCTTCCCACCCACCCTCGATAGGCCCCGAGGGATAACCCTTAAGAAAGTTGCCCTACTATCTCTGGGGTTGGAACCTATCCCGTTGGCCCTACCTTCCTGATCAGGGAGAGCTAGTTGTCGATACCACCCACCCCCCCCCTACTATTTGAAGGCCCTACTATTTGAAGGGGCCTGCTAGAGTAACGGGAATGGAATAAAGGCACTCATTTCACGAAGTGCGGATAGATAGCTTCTATTCCCTCCCACTCAATTAATCAGTCCGCTAGAATAAGCAGGAACCCCTACTATTTGAAGGGCTTCCCACCCACCCTCGATAGGCCCCAGGGGCTAACCTTTCTGTAATGGTGTTTCTAAAGGTACGATAAGAGTGGGGCGTACATGGAATAAAGCACTACTGCGGATCTTGGATCTCTGTTTGATCCTGTTGATCCGAATTCACCCACTTCTAAGATTGACTAGGAGGATTCGATTCTTCAGTCCCCCACTCTAGTTGCTAAACCCTTGTACTTCGTGTACCCGGATAGTGATATGGGTCTCCCAGCTACGAAGCTATTCCCGTGTTACCAATGTCTATATGATTAGCTATAGACGGTTAGGTGGAGTCTAAGAGAAGCATTCCAGTTGCGGTTTCTACACTGGAGGTATATAATAAGGAGTGTAGTATGCCCTGCTGTAGAAGGAAAGGCCCCTACCGGCGATAGCTGGGCTTGACCAAGACGAGAAAGAGGATTGGGATAAGAGGAGTATTGCTCTTTAGCAGCTGATGCAAACTGAAATGGTGGGAACGTACAAATCCCAAGAAGTTTGGGCGGGAGTATAAGATTGTAATGGGAAGTGCAACCTTTCTGAAACAACCGAAGACGAAGACTAGTAATGCCTCCTCCTACTTGGTATATGCCTTAAATGCAGTCCATCCTTCTAATCCTACGGGGGGTCCGGCTATGGGCATAATGACAATGTGTATTCCTGGGCTCTTTGTTAACTTCTTTCTCTCAATCCCGGGGTGGGGGGGCCCCTCTTTCTCCATATAGCCGGCCGAAGGAAGCAATTGGAACTATGGTCCCGGAACTAGAACTCCCACCCTGGGTGGGGGGGACTCGATAGTTGGGTGGGTGGCCCCTACAATTCTATGTGGTAAGTTCCGGCAATAGGATTACTATTCGCAGCCGGGTTTTAACGTATATAAAAGAGTGAGAAAGCGCTAGTCCTGTTTGATCAGCCGGGAATGGCAGGCATTTCTACTCAAGATGCTGCGAAGCTTGACTGGGGATTGGTGAGAAAGGGATGATTAGGGGTGGGAATAAAGCTGTGCTCGGCCATTAGGAACTGGTGCGATGGAAAGGCAAGTGGACTAACTAACTAACGAGAAAGGGAAAGGGTTACTGAGGATTGGGAACGGGTTACTAAGCACCTAACTGGACTTGGATGGAACCAGGCACCTTAGGAGGAACTGCAATAGATAGAACCAGGAGTGAAGTAATGGCAGGCAGGCGTTAAGCATAGGCGGACGTATATAGGTGGGCATAGTTATTTGGCGAGATGTATTCATCATCCCGTGAGATATGTCTATACATTAGGTGGTAGGCCATCACTTGTCTGTACTGGCCGGCTTCGTATCGCCTAGGGAGTGCTCGTGTGGTGTGCCCGGGGGCCTCCCCATATCATTTCATGTGACCCTGACGAATCGATTCGTTGAAGGTGTTTACCGCATCTACATGGCCATACCCACTCCCCCTGCAGCTTTCAAAACCAATTCTTTCGGGGACTCCTTATCTGATAAGGCATCTCTCCCAACTATAGTATAGTAGGCCGCCCGAGCCCGGGAACTTGTTCACCCGAGGGGAATGAAATGTATACATCCCATGCCCTTCTTTTCTTTTCATTGGCCTTCTTTTCTTTCTGGACGGGAGGGATGGGAAGAGAGATGGAAGAAGAATCTGCGGGAAGGAGAGCGAGTCTAAGGGTTGGGGTGGGAGTAGAGAAAACAGTTAACAACGATAAAATCGACGGGCCGATCTAACGTCTTGAAAGATTTAATAGAATCTTGCCCGTAGGGGCCCGTTAGGGAATTCTAGTTGTGCCAAGCACTGAAAAGAGCGGCAGCCCTGCGCTACTATGAATAGGGCCTCTTCTTTCCTCTCATTGGTCCCATACATAGTCGCGCCCCCACTATGGAGTAGAAGGGTCCTCTGTGTTCATTTGACCGCCGCTAGCAGCCTAAACCATTGGAGTGCGACCCCTACTATGAATAGGGCTAGACTATGTATGAAAGGGATAACTCCTCCCAGTTG